>NC_134484.1:389671124-389748624 GCF_040206685.1 Ascaphus truei | reverse complement strand
AATTTTCGATAAAATACTGATAAATTTGAACAACTGTTGCCATCTTATCCTCTGTTGCATTAATAGCGGCCCATATCAAATAAGCATAACTTCTGTCAGGTTTTTGGAAAGCGGGCTCCACTTGAACACTCATGTCTCTGTAGAATACTGTACTGTAGTGTAAGCGAAAATGATCTTTGTCTTTATTTACTGTAATACAGAACAGTACTGTATGTAAAGCCTAAATTGATACATTTTTTGCAACTCTTCCTTCAGTCTCAAGGACAAGTTACAATACTGTAGCATACTGTACTGGGATAAAGTATCTTTTTTGGTACTAGTACAGTAAACGAAACAACTTGCAAAGTCCACACATTACTTAAGTCATGAGTTTATGCCATCTGGTGGACAAACGAAACATTGCCGCCTAGTTAATTCTTCTGGTTATCATTTAACAGATCAGATCCCCCGTCAGCCAGGCATGAACCGTGGCTGGGAAGGCAAATGCAACGCAGCATGCAAGAGGTGAGCAGCGGCGGATTCCAGGTATCTGCCAGGTACAAACCGGGCATTTGCTCGAATAAAGTGTGTCGGTGCAGTAGATGGTAGTGAGGGGTGTAACCTGAATTGATATGTACGCTTGGTTTGACAAGTAAATACAGTAATAGATCAGGTATACATACACATTTGTGCCAGACCGTCAGGTTCAATATTTAGTGAGCCTGTGGGTCTGTCATGGTGAACACTAGCAGTTGATGCAAGATCACAAAGTATGTGTCTTGTACTGTGAACCATGAACCATAATAGTTAAGGAGTAGTCAGAGTGTTGTGCTTCCTAATGAAGTCTCCGAAACACTCTGAAAGGAATAGGCAACAGACCTCTCCGATATAGCCAGCGTACTAGGTGGTAACGCTTAGCTTGCCCTACATATGTTTCACCTGTAGTGGCTTCATCGGGGGCCATATCAATTCAGGTTACACCCCTCACTACCATCTAGGAGTAGGTTTCATATGACAGAATATTGACAATAATTGACAATAGTGGTTTTTGTTCTACACTGTCATTTCCATTAGGTACACAGTTCACCTCTCCGTTTTTATTCAATTATTTTAATTACTTTGGTTCACATTACTGCTGCAATAAACAAATTTTAACTGTTTACTAATAAATATTAAGTTTTAACATAGATATAGGTGATCTCTAGTGCGGCGTACAGGGAGCTTTTCTTTATCTTTTTGATCAACATTAACCTTTTCCCTGCCAGCACCACTTATACACTTTATTGCAGTTTTTGTTCCTATATCACACAGGTTATATCATTTAGGTTTTTTCCTCCTTTCACATTAGTATAGTGCAAGGTGCACACATTATGACCTTCTAGTCATTCCACTCCCCCTCTGTATAATATTCAGGAATACCTAATGGAAAACAAAATTATTAGTAATTGTCAGCATGGATTTATGAAGGATAGATCTTGCCAAACTAACCTTATTTGTTTCTTTGAGGAGGTGAGTAGGAATTTAGACCAGGGTAATGCAGTTGATGTGGTCTACTTAGATTTTGCAAAGGCTTTTGATACGGTTTCACACAAGAGGTTGGTGTACAAAATAAAGAAAATTGGACTCAGTAATAATATATGCACCTGGACTGAAAACTGTTTAAAGGACAGACAACAGAGAGTTGTCATATATGGAACTTTTTCAGGTTGGGGTAAAGTCGTGAGTGGAGTACCTCAGGGATCGGTACTGGGACCCCTGCTTTTTAACTTGTTTATTAATTACCTTGAGGTTGGCATCGAGAGCAAAGTCTCCATCTTTGCTGATGATACTAAATTGTGTAAGGTAATAGAATCAGAGCAGGATGTAATTTCTCTTCAGAAGGACTTGGAGAGACTGGAAACGTGGGCAGGTAAATTGCAGATGAGGTTTAATACAGATAAATGTAAGGTTATGCATTTGGGATGCAAGAATAAAAAGGCGACTTACAAATTAAATGGAGATATATTGGGGGAATCCTTGATGGAGAAGGATTTAGGAGTGCTTGTAGACTGCAGGCTTAGCAATAGTGCCCAATGTCATGCAGTAGCTGCAAAGGCAAACAAGATCTTATCTTGCATCAAACGGGCAATGGATGGAAGGGAAGTAAACATAATTATGCCCCTTTACAAAGCACTAGTAAGACCACACCTTGAATATGGAGTACAATTTTGGGCACCAATCCTAAGAAAATACATTAAGAAACTAGAGAGAGTGCAGAGAAGAGCCACCAAATTAATAAAGGGGATGGACAATCTAACTTATGAGGAGAGGCTAGCTAAATTAGATTTATTTACATTAGAAAAGAGGCATCTAAGAGGGGATATGATAACTATATACAAATATATTCGGGGACAATACAAGAAGCTTTCAAAAGAACTATTCATCCCACAGGCAATACAAAGGACTAGGGGCCATCCCTTAAGGTTGGAGGAAAGTAAATTTCACCAGCAACAAAGGAAATGGTTCTTTACAGTAAGGACAGTTAAAATGTGGAATTCATTACCCATGGAGCTGTGATGGCAGATACAATAGATTTGTTCAAAAAAAGGTTGGACATCTTTTTAGATGGGAAAGGTATACAGGGATATACCAAATAAGTATACATGGGAAGGATGTTGATCTAGGGATTAATCCAATTGCCAATTCTTGGAGTCAGAAAGGAATTAATTTTTCCCGTTAATGGGGATTTTTGTTTGCCTTCCTCTGGATCAATAAGTAAGTATAGATATAGGATAAAGTATCTGTTGTCTAAATTTAGCATAGGTTGAACTTGATTGACCTACGTCTTTTTCAACCTCATCTACTATGTAACTATGTAACAAAAAACTAAATTACACAAGATTTAAAAAAAAAAAAAACACCAAAAATAAACAAGAATTATACAAACCAATAAACAAAAAAATACACAAAATTCAAAAAAACAATCAACAAAAGAACACAAGAATTACACAAACAAATCAATAAATATATAATGAAATAAAAACAAGCATTTGCCAAAAAATGCAATGTTTGTCACTGTGCACATCTATATCCTTAAAGGGCACAGATAAACATATTTGCAGTCAATGGGCAACCAAAAAATTGAAAATGAAAAAATACAATAAAAATACCCCATTTTTTTTTACATACAATCAATGTTTACCTATTGATGTCTTCACCCTTCAATTCCGAATGCATCAGAAAGCTATCTATCCGTGACGCAATGCTCCTCATCTTCAGGTAAATTCTTCTTGTCTTCATTCTTCTTTCTTGAGTCTTCTCTTCTTTCTTTGTAATCCAATCTATTGGGCGCATGTGGTCCAGTCGTTTTCTTGGCTTCAAATGAAATGGGACAGGCTTTATATAAGGCCTGTGATGTCACATTTGTGTGTCAAATGATACACCCCCAATCTGATATGATGGTGTACTATGTGGCAGATTTTCTTTTTTTGTGTGTAAAGGATGTGACATCATCAAAAGGGAGGGAAGCCAGCCAATCAGGAAGGCTATGATACTGAAGGGGTTAACTCCTCCCACAACCTTCTTGGTGGGCCTAACCACTCACCCTGGGCCAAGTGCCCCCTTCACTCTACCCCTCTACCCCCAGTAAACCAGCTACTGTGCCTTAACCCCTTTATTGTTTTAGTGGCTAGCTGCTACAGTAATTAAAAAAATGTAATACTAGTGTGCCAGAGCAGGAGGATTCCTGAGCTGAACCACATTCATTTTAGCCTCGGGAACCCCCTACTTACCGAGCTACGGGCCCCATTATGGGATGCCAGTATGTCCTGCAGGATTTAATTCCCACAGTCACGAGACACGGATGATTTAAAAATGGTGCGGATGCCGGCCCCCCACACTGGGGCCTGTATCTCGTGAAGTATGAGTCCCCGCGGCTGAAATGAATGTGATTCAACTCAGGAGACCCCCTGCTCCCACACACTAGTATTAAAATTAATATTTAAACTGCACGATCACCTTTAAGAGCCATGCATGGAGACGCAGCGTCTCCATGCAGCTCTTCCAAGCTGCAGTTTCAACAGTTGCCGATCAATAGGATTTATAGTGCGATAACACTTTTAAAAAGTTGTTCAATCTTGCATTTTTTCACCGAACATTAAAAAAAATGCTGTTTTTTCTTAGTAAATACCGTTTTGACCCACATGTTTTAGAGCGCGATAAGACAATGCAAAGTCGATTGGCAATGCACTGATTTTATCGAAGTTCAGTGAATAGGCCCCTTTGAGCACCATATCCATACTTTGACTGTTTCCACCTGGAGCAGGCATAGATTCATAAGGATCGTTTCCTAGAGAGACAATATAAGGAGACATTTATAGAATCAGCTATGGATAGGGTAAAAACAACTTGATAGGAACAAATTAATAAATACTGTAAGTAAGATAAAAGAATACAAAATTAAAATAGTCATATAACAAAGGATTGTATTTAATTTATTACAAAGTATAACTCTGCGGCAGATAAATTAAAAAAATATCCTTGTAAAGAATTTTTTTTTTTTTACTTTATTAGCCCCAATTCCAAAGGTTGTCTAAAAAAGAGCAAGAACTGTAAAAAGTATTCTTGCACCAAGTCAAATTAGAAATGTGGAGCTGGGCATCTCCCTTAATGCAGCTTGGTTACCCCTAAACCTACAGATTTTTTCTGCTGTGACAAATGTTTGGTGTGTCAATATGGTGAAAAGGTGAATGTATTCCATTCAACAAATAATACAAGGAAAGAATATGAGATCAAATCCTTTATTAATTTTATGACAACATGTGTGGTCTACTTACTGGAGTGCCTGTGTGGTCTCCACTATGATGGACGCACAAAAAGGTTATTTAAGATTAGACTACAGGAACATATCAGAAACACTGTATTAAGAGCGGCTTTATTCTACATAGTGTATCATAACATTTTCTTGCATCTCATAATCCGGACCCCAAAGGTCTGCAAGTTAGGGGTATAGAACGCATTCCATTAGACCAAATACAGTTAGATAGAAATTAAAAATGGGCACAATGAGAGTCCTATTGGATTTATTCATTAAACACAATGATACCCAATGGGTTAAAAAAGAGATTGATATCATCTCATTTTTATAGGTTAGTAAAAGCTCCCCCTCTCAGCTTTTTTGGAAAGATCTAGAATTATGAAACATAATCTCAAATGTTTCATTTATTATTCTGCCTGAATTGTCCTTTCTCGTTTAAGGGGAGACATATATATTTTAAGACACTACAATTCATAGCACATTTTTTTGCATTAAATTATTAGGTTCTCGATCTTCCTCTACTTCTGTGTTAGTTAGTAATCTATAGAGTGTATGTACTGGTGTCATAGAGAGTGTCATGTGCTAATAATGTTAGTGTAATTCTAACTCCTCTACTTCTCTCTTTCTTTTTTGTTGATCATTAAGTCCATCACTCCATATACAATTAGTGTAATAGGTTTAGGGACTCTCCACTAGTACATTATGTGGAAATACATGATTCAATATATGTGAATTTATATCCATTCTTTTCTGCACCTAAAAGTAGTATTCTTTCCAGTCTGAGAGAGAGATAAAAGATGCAATATACAGTACCGTATGATGGCATGACACCTCATTTGAGAGTATAATTCAGTCTTAAAACATTATCCTCTCTATTCTTTTCTGCCTCTTGGCAGTTAGCAAAATATAGATATTGGTGTTTCATATACTGTATTAGTTATGTCTCTATCCTCCTAGGTGAAAGATAGGGACTTAATATATGCGATTTGCCCATTCATTCTCCTGTGCATGAATCACTCGATATTGATGGCTACTGTATGTAGCAATGTATCTAAAAGTAGCTATTCTCTCCTCTTTGTGGGAGAGACTCATGATGTAATCCATGTAGAAATGTGATACTCTTGTAACATGGCTTCTTGGGTGAAATTATGTATCCTCTGGGTGAAATCATGTAAAATAAATGCTGGGGGGCATACCCTTTTTCCTGTTTAAGAATGATGCTTTCTGTCACGGAAATCTCTTCTTTAAAGCTGCCTTGTATATAAGTAAATTGTAATATCTTGCTAGGGGATTATTCCCATGTAGAACATCATTCTGTAAACATTTGCATGTACTGTATATGTATTGTTCTTTGCATTGACACTCTTGTGTGGAGAAGCAGATAATAATAAAGCAAATATAGACACTTGCAAATTGCAAACATAAAAAACTGAAACTAGTCTCAATACATTGTAAAAGGTTTCCTCACACAACTTTGTCTATAGCAATAAGACTGTTTGTAGTTTTTTCCTATTTCCCACCATTATGGAGTACATTTTAAAGCCTTTTAAGCTGTTTATGTATTTTTTTATGGACTCTTTGGAATTACGTTTGGGTTGAAACAATTTGAGCCAATAGATGCACTTTGTATGCAATTAACCAATTAAGGCAGTGGCCATAAAGAATTACTACTAATCACCTCCACTACAAAATGAGGAAAGCGTCATGGATTAATCATTCCCCTAGCACCTATTAGCTGCTGGTTTATAAAGTCTATGTTTATCTCTCCTAAAAACATCTCCGTTGTTTTACCCTCTGCGCACATCTCAATGTCCCAAATAGTAGCTGCATTTTGAGACTTTAAATAAAAGGAATAAAGTCTTTATTGTAATGGGGCTGAGAAGCAGTGGGATCACATACCTAATTTGAGAGTTAATAATTGTTAATTAGTACCATAATGGCAAAACAACATGGAATTCACAACACTTTACTTTGCAAGTCATAGGTTTTATAAATGAAAAGGGAAATGCAAAGGAAATGTAATTGAACAAAATAATCATCACAAAGCACTTCTCTGTTTTTTATGGTCATTGCCAAAACATATACTATTTGAGGTTAAAAAGGCAACATTTTCAACTGTTGTTATACAAAAACAACCATTGAAAAAACAAATAGAGAAATGAAATTGACAAATGATGTGAAATACAAATGAAAGCTAGTTTTTGGTAACTGGAATTCTGTAACCTCTGATACTGCACTTTGACTACACTGGCGACACACTTTATTTGAGCTCGGCTAGTCCCACGAATTCGGGTATACCCGGGTGTATTGAGGTTTGTGACTGTTTTCTGCCCGAGTGCATTGAGGTATTTTCCAGGCAGGGATTGAAGCATTTTATTCCCGCTGGCTGCAATACTGCACAGTATATATATATATACTGCATTACAATTCATGAATTTATGCCATCTGGTAGACACGAGAAGCATTGCAGCCTATTAAATCCTAATCATTATCATTTAACAGATCAGCCGCCCGTCAGCCTGGCATCTGGCATGAACCCAGGCTGGGAAGGCAAACACAACGGGGCTTGTCAGAGGTGAGGAGCGGCGCATTCCAGGTATCTGCCAGGTACATACTGGGTATTTGCTCGAATAAAGTGTGTCGGTGCAGTAGTATAGTGGTTAACAAGGGATCACCATGCCATATTCCCATATAAGAAGTTAGTGAATCTCCACCATGCTGTCAAATAGAAAATGGTGTTTGTGTCAAGTTACAGGTTGTACAAATATAATTGTTAAGACAGTATTTTATATATATATATACACACAGTGCGAACGGAAATTGGTCGGGGGCCAGTAACTTTTCCCCTGCTCTGAAAACAAAATTAGGATTATCCCCTGAGGAAGACTTTACAGTGGAAACACGTGTTGGGTGATATCAGTTACCACTAAAGGAGCCCTTGTTGATGACATCTGGAGTGGAGGACAACTTTAACCAGCCCAGTACCTGCTGTGATGGCCGTGCAGTGGATGCTGCTTGCTGTGAATATTTTGTCTGACCCTGTGACCCAGTGTGGTCTGAATGCTCTCAAATAAAGGCACTTATGTAAGTGGAATACTTTGTGTTTTTAACATTAAAAACAGTAGTATACTATTTTGCTTTTCCCCTCTTTTTGTATATAACATTTCCCCCTCTCTATGTGGATCTGGAGCACCTGTCTGGAGACATAAGTTGGTAACTTTGAATAACCACAACGCTCTGATTTCACGTTAAACACGTGAGTGCAAATTTTATAGAACTTCCAGCATTGAAGCTAATTTGCTGAAGTAGACAATATTGCACTATTTGGTGTTTTTACTCTCTCTTACATGTCCTGATGTGATTTGCGCACCTGTTTCTCCTTCGTTTGCTGATTGAATTTTGTTTGAATTCTACGTCAGGAGCTGCACTCATTAAGGATAGTATATCATCTATGTTACCTTTGATTTGTTGTGATATTATTTGCGCTTGATTTTTCCTTGCACATGTAATACAATAAATACATTTATGTCAAAAACGAATGTTGTTCTTACTAGGAATTTATTAAACTAGGTGGCGAGTAGATTTTTTGGTTCGGCGAGTAGATTTTTGGGTGATTTGTCAAGCACTGTATATATATATATATATATATATATATATATATATATATATATGTATAGGTGGGTGCTGAGGAAGATCCCCCTGTGGGATCGAAACGTTGGAGTTATATGCTGTATTTAATACATTAATTTTCATTCACCTGAGTGCTGTCTCCTTTTTGTTGCTATGCGGTAATGTTTACTTTTATTATTTATATGGGACATGCACCTATTCATTATTGAATTATTATTGGAGTGCCAGTGATTTTTTATCAGTGTATCTTGAAAGCTCGCACAAATAAAAGCATTTCGTTAGCCACAGAACGGTATCATCTATTTATTTTTATATATATATATATATTATATATATTTATATATATATATACAGTGGTTGACAAATCATCAAAAAATCTACTCGCCACACAAAAAAATCTACTCGCCACCCAGTATATATATATATATATATGTATAGGTGGGTGCTGAGGAAGATCCCCCTGTGGGATCGAAACGTTGGAGTTATATGCTGTATTTAATACATTAATTTTCATTCACCTGAGTGCTGTCTCCTTTTTGTTGCTATGCGGTAATGTTTACTTTTATTATTTATATGGGACATGCACCTATTCATTATTGAATTATTATTGGAGTGCCAGTGATTTTTTATCAGTGTATCTCGAAAGCTCGCACAAATAAAAGCATTTCGTTAGCCACAGAACGGTATCATCTATTTATTTTTATATATATATATATATTATATATATTTATATATATATATACAGTGGTTGACAAATCATCAAAAAATCTACTCGCCACACAAAAAAATCTACTCGCCACCCAGTATATATATATATATATATGTATAGGTGGGTGCTGAGGAAGATCCCCCTGTGGGATCGAAACGTTGGAGTTATATGCTGTATTTAATACATTAATTTTCATTCACCTGAGTGCTGTCTCCTTTTTGTTGCTATGCGGTAATGTATACTTTTATTATTTATATGGGACATGCACCTATTCATTATTGAATTATTATTGGAGTGCCAGTGATTTTTTATCAGTGTATCTCGAAAGCTCGCACAAATAAAAGCATTTCGTTAGCCACAGAACGGTATCATCTATTTATTTTTATATATATATATATATTATATATATTTATATATATATATACAGTGGTTGACAAATCATCAAAAAATCTACTCGCCACACAAAAAAATCTACTCGCCACCCAGTACCAAACGTGTGCTGCTTGGGCCAATATTTTCTCGCCCGGGGGTTAAATCCACTCGCCCGGGGCGAGCAAATGTATAGGTTTGTCGAACACTGTATATATATATATAATTTAGCATTAGGTCTCTGAACGACACCAATTTTTGGACTATCCATCATAATGTATGTTTCCCAAAAATCCCCTACAAATGACTCATCAAGGATATGTTCAAATGACACATATATTTTGAGATCTTCTTGTACTTTATGTATACCTCTAGTTATAAAGGTAAAAAATCATTAATAAAATGCTGCAATATAGAAATCCCTGATCTATTAGGAGAAGGGAGCATGACCCATGGCCCGAGGGGCCATGGAGGAGTTATATGCTGGCGGCGGAAGAGCATATGGGAGGGAGAGATTACTTAAGGGGCTGTGACCTCTTGACTGACTTCTGTCTTCATCATATTACCTTCCCAAAAGGTTCCCACCCACCCCGGGTTAGGTGCCGTTAATGTCACATTGAAAAATCCCAAGCTAGTGCTGCAGAATCCCAGAATCACTGATCACAATGTAATGTCCATATATTCAATGATTTGGAACTAATGAAGGATATGTACGGGTGAGAGGTGAGTCAATTTTATATATGTAAATCTGGGGACAGTGTTCCCTCTGATGTACTATATATTCAGTGAAGCAATTATCAAAAAAAAAACGAGGGTATACAGCAAACACTGAGAGGGGCGGAGGGGGCATGTAAGCAAATTGGGTTGCAGTCCAGTGAAGACTCAGGGTGGCCCGAGCAACCACTCCCTCAATAATCACAGCCAGTGATAACCCCAACCAGATAGAACAAAGTCAATGAATGAATGAATAAATAATTGCCACAATGTCCATAAGCTACTCACTTCACCCGACCTGGGAGCATGTATTCCAACCTCTGTGAGCGTGCAATCTCCACGCAGTAGAAGATAGAAGACCTGGAGAACAGGAACATGGAAAGCACTGCTCCAATAGCAAAAAATGGGGATCCCGACAGGAAAAGTTGATGACAGGCAATTTATTCACAAACCAGAACCACTAGCAACATTGAGTTGCATAAAGGGAGTCCTCTGACATGTTTCATGCACAGGGCGTTTTTCAAGGAAAAAACATACAGGAGTCAAATAGGTACAGAATGTGCTATAATCGAGGGTAAAAGGGTCATTTAAAAATACAATAATGTATTAATGTGAAAGAGGACAAATAGTTCAAAAATGGGACAAGAATACTATTAATATTATATTTTGTTTGCATGTCACCAATATATTCCACAGCACAGTGTAATGTGGGAGGGAGGACAATAATATGTATGACAAAAGAGTACATACATATTACGACAAACTTAGACAATAGGATGGAGGTCACTCCTCTAGGAAATTTACAATCTAGAACAAGGGGAGTTGTCAGGTCCATCCTTACATGTTCTGTCCATAGTTCCTTTGCATGTCCACTAGGTGTTGAACGTGTCCGGTAAGTGCTCAGTGCTCAAACTACATTGTGCAGCAGTTTGAGCTCTGAGCACTTACCGGACACATTCAATTGGCCACCATGAAACCACCTTACTCGTCCTTGAGTGAAGTGACAGTCCTTGACCATCTGAAATTATTTCACCCAGGTGAGTCTCTCTCTGGCAAGGATACCCCAAAAAGTCTCAGGGTCTTGGACTGAGATATACAGGAGCTTCTGGTAACTTTGCACATTGGATAAGGCAGCTGCTCCTGGCATGTAGGACTGGATATCCCATAAAGAGCTAACACCATGCCACCAACCCCTGACAAATCTTGTTGGACAAGCAAACGTGTATGGTTTGCTAGGTGGCGCTATGTTTAACTAAGAGGAGGTACAAGGAGACATGAGTCTTTGTAAAGCTGCCATTTGTGATGTCAGATGCCAACTTGAGCGGTCCGGAAGAGAATGGAGTAACAAAACACCAGGAGCCCTGCTGTATGTCGGCAACTGCAGCACCCCATAGGCGATACACTCCATACAACGTTCAACTCACTGGCACAATGGTGGTGACTATAAAGACATTTCCCCTATCTGTCCTTCTCTGATGCTACACTAAAATTACCTATGATATAAGTGAAAATTGGGGCTAATATGGGTAACAATATATTTTTGCATTTTTCTAAGGCCTTGCTTGTTTTTCATGTACTGTATAAAGTAATTAGTTGTATATTTAATTTTAATAGGAATGTTAACTTTTCCCTATTAGATCCCATTAATACACTCATAACTATACTTATGGTATGGTACCTAATAATTATGTAATCATATTATTACATTTTCAAACTTTCATCAAATCTATAGCCATTGTGTTATATGTACCTAAACACTATAGTATTTAAATTCTGTATATCCTGTATATGTTTTACCTTTTATAAACCATCACGCAGACAGCCATCTCTGGAGCTGGTAACGTCCTTAAAGGAAGCTCCTGTTTAAGAGGAGGAAACAGTGATCCTAACATTCATGGAGGTTCCAAAAGAGGAGTATATAGTTCCAGTTTCTTCACCTGCTGCACCACCAGCTACCTAAGCTGGTGCACCACCAGCTCTGCCACCTGCAGCACCACATATCCTGCTCCTTCAAGAGCTCAATCATCTCCTTTAGATGCATCTCGTGCGCACTATGACCAGGCCATACTGCAGTGCCAGATTCCTAATAATCTGACAAAGCTTTTGTAGAATTGTGACAGGCATTTCCGCACCATGACCCAACAGATGCATAGCACACCATGAATGTGGCTTACATCGCTTTGTTATTTAAGTAATAATCCCCGAAGAACAGGGCATTACTGGCCAATAATGCCCTGGCTGGAAGAGTTGAAGGCCAGAGGCTTACACTGCAGATATCTATATCCACACACTGCCGCCCCCTCTGTGTACACACACACACACACACACACAACACAGCACCTCTACACACACACACAGCAGCTCAACACACAAAACAGCAGATCTACACACACAGTAGCTCTACACACACAAGCACACCACACACACATACACACACTGGAGCTCTACACACAACACAGCACCTCTACACTCACAACACAGCACCTCTATACACACAGCGCCTCTACACACACAACACAGCAGCTCTACACACACAAACTCTGCTGCTATACATACATACAAAAACACAACACAACACACACACACTGCTGCTGCTATACCCATAAACACTGCTACTGACACACACACACACACACACACACACACACACACACACCACAGCAGCTCTACACACACACACACACACACACACACACACACACACCACACCAGCTCTACACACACACACACACACACACACACACACACACACACACACACACACACACACACACACACACACACACACACACACACACACACACACACACACACACACACACACACCACAGAAGCTCTACACACACACACACACACACACACACACACACACACACACAACACAGCAGCTCTACACATACACACACAACATAGTAGTTCTACACACACACACACACACACACCATAGCAGCTCTATACACACAACACAGCAGCTCTACACACACATGCTACAACCATAAACACTGCTGATGACACTGACACACACACACACACACATACCCTGGAGCTCTATACACATACATATCAGCTCTACACACACAACACAGCCACTCTACACACACAACACACACACAAACTGCTGCTACACACGCATACAACTGCACAATACAACACACACACAGTTCTGCTGCTATACCCATAAACACTGCTACTGACACACACACACACCAGCCACAATCAAAAAATGCAGCCACTTACTTCTTTGCAGATTCTCTCCCCCCAATTCAACTGAATCTGCTCAGAAAATCTCAGTCAACCCGTGGCTGATACTTCCTGACCAATCCCCTGCCCTGTCTCAGAGCTGTTACTTCATTCTGACCAATCCCCTGCCCTGTCTCAGCTGTTGTAAAAGCTGATTGGCTGGAAATAAACAGATTGAAAATTACACTTTGCAATCTGCTAAAATTCCGGGCTTTACTGATTGGATAATGCCCGGAATTTTAACCAATCAGAGAGCAGGATTTTCAATAATGTCCTGAATTTTACTGCTTTAGCCTATAATATAGCATATTGACTGAAAAAACATTAGAATAATCATAGTCCGGTTGTGATTAACGGCAATAGGTGTGACCTATCAAAACATTTTTTCCTTGTGCTAACCTTAACAGAGTTTAGTGGATTGGCAATTTTAAGCTAACGGGTCATCAGCATCTTCTTTCCATATGTAGAAGATCAGGTAGCCACGAAGATCCGTGGCTACCTGATCTTCTACTCAACTCCGCAGAAGCACGCATTTCGGAAGGCATTACGGGCATGGTTCACGTGAGTCACTGTATTTTACCACTGTACTTTTAGGTTTATCATTGGTGTTCATACGCGTTTTTTCAGACCTAGTTCTCATTGGGAGTGAAGGGGTGGGGCTCATATATCTCCATTCACCAACACTCACCAGGACATTATACATAGGTCTTAGTTATACGCCCACCTATATACCTCACTCACTCACCTATATACCATTAACCCAGCCTATTACCCTTCTTCGATCAAGAAATCACTGAATGATTATATGTTGAACATCTAAGGTCATTAGAGCACTATCACTGAACTATGTTCTTTACCTTGCTTCTTTCCATATGTGTTAACCAAACATCCGTAGAAATGTATCAATACGTTAGTTCAGTGGTTAACTCAAGATTATCGTTACATTACTCTCTTTAGTGCACAGGTGTTAGGATTAACGTAATGTTAATATTGGTTAACGTTATGTTTAATAGGCTAACAAAGCTTGGTGCCTCTGGACCTTAAAGGGCCCTTAACGGTAGGTTGATTAAATGAGCATGTTCAGCTATTCTGATCTTAAGTGGTCTAATGGCCACTATTAGACCACTTAAGATCAGAATAGCTGAACATGCTCGTTTAATCAGAAAGAAGGATTTGGTCCACCCAGTGGCTAGACACTTTTCTCGATGTTCTGGGGGGGTATTGGCAATTTTTCTTTTTCTGCCATAGAGCATATACCTTGTCATCCTAGAGGTGGCAATAGAGAAAATACTCTTAATAAGAAAGAGATGTATTGGATATACACTCTCGGGACTCTCTACCCACTTGGCATGAATTCTGATTGGGATTTAAAACACTTCCTTCAGGGCTGAGAGGGATAGTTCGAGAGTACAGAGACTGTATTACCATATACTAATCATTAATTATAATTATGATTATTGTTTTATTTTTTATATATATTTTTGTTAATTTATTTAGTTATTTTGTTTTTTTCCTTCTTGTGCTTCTCCATTTTTATGATTATGCATGTATACATAAGAATTGTTTCATTACTTTAGTTTATATTAATGCTTGAAATCACGTGTCTTTGGTTTTAATTAATTGTTGTACATATATGTCATTTTTTGTTACTTCTTTTACTATTTTTTTTTTACACACAAGCTAT
This sequence comes from Ascaphus truei, assembly GCF_040206685.1. Taxonomy (NCBI): domain Eukaryota; kingdom Metazoa; phylum Chordata; class Amphibia; order Anura; family Ascaphidae; genus Ascaphus; species Ascaphus truei. Next base: position 389,733,504 of record NC_134484.1, on the reverse strand, counting down.
TCTATTCAGAACATTTTGACCCAGCCTCTTTGGTTCTTCTGATTTATTCATTTAAATCTGCTGGGTCTTATTTCACTCAGTCCAATCAGATTGAAGCTTGCTCTATTTAGGTCTGCTTGTGGGTCAGGGGTTTTTACTCTTTGATAAAGTCCCATGTCGGGATGAAACGCGTCAGAGTGTTCCTGTCTGTGATGTTCAGCATTTTGTTTCAATAAAGCTGATTGTATACTCTAAAGCTTGGCGCAGTTCAAGGGAGCAGTGACCATCTACCATTTCGACTTTAACATATAATCATATTTCACTTCTTCTATTTGCTCGATCCTTCCGAAAAAATAAATAACTGTCTTAATTAACTGCTCAGTAATGAATTTAATTCCACCATGTTTTAGAATGCCTTTGAAATTATACTGCTCCCCTGTAGCTATTAATTCAAGCTCCCCCATTTTATCTGTCAGGCTTCTTGCATTAGCAAGCATGCATTTAAGTTTTTTTCCAGTCTGTACTATTATCTTATCTGCTCCTGCCTTTCTACTCCAATTGGATTTAGTCTTTATACGTTTCTTGTATTACTGTATTTACATTGGTGTCATCCTGCTTGTAAAACATGACCCCTTTCTATTTCCCCATCCCTGTCTATTCTGTTTAGTTCATTATCTGTTTCTTGTCCCTAATGATATGCAAAGGAGGTATTCCCTCTAACAATGCTTATCCACAGACCTCTGTTATAGTAAACGCAATCATTTAACATTATGTTAGTAAGGTCATAGCTAAAGGTTGCTTTACTCACATCCAGACCTTGAAATACAGTAGTTTTTTTACCGGGTCTAGATAAGTGTAAGACCACAGTTAGGTACAGTTTGATTTAACTATCATATTGTTATTTACAGCATTTTTTCCTCTCATGTTTTCTTTTCTTTTTTTTTAACTTTAATTAAACACCTATTCAGGGTCTGCATGGAAGTAATGCCACATTTGGGTAAAAAAGGTTTAACGCCATTTTATTTGAAGATAACGAAAGGCAGTGCTAACTCACATGGTGTTAAGCCTAGGCTAATGAGATCAATAACGCCCATTGTTTTCGCATATACTTATTTAGCTTTGTTAATACCATTAAATCCAGGACAGCTATTGGACCTTAGCTATTTAGGTAATGTCACATTAGTAGCACAGATTTAATGGACTTCTTAGGGTCTACCACTACGTGTCCCACCACACAGTAATCATGGTAGTATGGAATGCCCTGCAAAGAATTATTATTTTACATAATGACCTAAAATCTTATAAAATAATAGTACAGATCTACTCATATTTTGCTGAAGTTCACAAATGCCTTGCCTATACACCTCAAGTTATACTACCTGCTTATCTGTGCATGACCTCAGATTGTTTTTGGACTCTCCTCTGTCTTTACCCACCTAACCACAGTTTTCCTTCCTAAGCCTCTCTCATCTCCAGCATTCTCAGGATATTACTTGTTATACATCCCAGCAAGTGAGGCACTGCTCTAATGTGAATCCATACTATATACCAAAGGCAATAGTAATTAATGTCCCCCAATAATAGTTACCATGCCGCAAGTATGTGCACCTGAGTGGTGCAGGGTAAAACAGTTAAATTCACCGGTTACATAAGAAATAAAAAACCTCATTTAGACCCCTTGGGGACAGGATGTTCAGTTAAAAAAACATTTAGATTCCCATTGGAGAAGACGTCGTGTGGTGTCCCCACCTGTTTGTACATTGTACTTGATCTATAGCCATACACTGTAGTGTGGATAATTGTTGTAGAAAGTGATTAGCCACAGGGACATGACTTTCTTTACCCTTAAAGACTTTCGTTATTGTATATTTATGTTTCATGATTCTTTCATGGAGACTCAGTTCAGTTATTCCTACAGTATATAGAACTAACTGCAGGGACCGTTTATCATGTAAATGATGGAAGTGGAAGTACGTGTCAGATATTGTTTAATGGAGTATCTTCTGCCTGAGTGGGGATGTGTGAAGCTTGTGTCTTTCATTAGTCCAAAACAACATGTGGTGCACAAACCAAAGCATCTTTTCTTAGAGGGGACAGGAAGACCCAGAGGAAGGTAAACAGCTGCAGCTGCCGGTTTTGGACCATTTGCCATGGAAAATCTGTGGCTATCCAGCAGTAAAGCTGCGAGATTTCTGCAGCACGCTGAGAGATTTCTGCAGGCAGACTAATGGCCCATCGGATTAACACAGTGGGGGTCCCTGCATTTGAATGGGACTCACGCTGTGTGAATCCTTCTGAGCTGAGTGTCCCATTAAAACGCAGGGACCCCCGCTGTGTTAATTCGATGGGCCATTTTAGCCTACTCTGGACCATCTCTCGAGTTACTGTGAGATAGCCACTTATTTTTCAAGGTAAGAGGTCTAAAACCGGCAGCTGCATCTATATTTTATACTTATCCATAGGGTCAGATCTGATCATATAGTCCTTTAGGTTTCTGTTTCAGCGTAGTACCATGATAGCTTTCTGCTTTATCGTTTCCCCGAGTGCCAACAAACACTGGCAGCCACTGGTACTATGCAAAGACCAGGATTCAGCCAGAGAGTGATGACACACCTGATATAGCTGGTCCCAGCATGCAGTTTCCCAAAGGCTTGTACCTTTCAAGCAAGTAAAAATGCCAACAGGCAAACAGTATGCTTTAGTGTTCTCTACAATATTTGTTTTTTTCTCAAAAAAAAATATTTTGACTGAATTTCAAGCAGGCAGCTTTTTTTTTTTTTTTTTTGGCTTGATTTCTAAGCACGTTGCCCAATTGTGCCTTTTGATGTCTCTAGCAATTTAACACAAAAATAATGCCTAATATATGCATATATGCTTTGAGTATCACCAATATGAATTGCCTACACTCAGAACCTCCTGTGGTGGCCAGTGCGGTATAATCAATAGAAATAAAATGGGCATAAAATATCCAGCACAAATCTGTGACCACTGTAATATTTATATGATAACACTGAGATCAGAAGAAGTCACATTAAATGCAGTAATTTGCATTTAAGTAGCATTGGCCTAGAATCTTCAAACTCTAAAAAGGAAAAAATGCAGAATTCCAGGCAAAACATTTAATGTTATTTTTATGGTGCAAGTCATCCATGTTTTAATGCTAAAAATAACACATTATTTACCGTGTCCGATAAAAATATAAGGACCCGTCCCCAAAATGACTTTATACTGCAAATGTTGTAATTTTGATGCCTTTCATCAAGTACCGATATTTATTGGCACCTACAGTAACTAACGTCTGACTAACCACATTTTGTAACACCTGCAGTACTCCAGGCTGGCGATAGCCCTATCTTGCCTATGTATAATGACCATTATATACATAAGTAAGATAAGCTAAACAAATACAGGCATACCCCGGTTTAAGGACACTCATTTTAAGTACACTCGCGAATAAGGACATATCGCCCAATAGGCAAACAGCAGCTCGCACATGCACCTGTCAGTACGTCCTGAACAGCAATACCAGCTCCCTACCTGTACCGAAGCTGTGCACAAGCGGGGAGACTATAGAGCCTGTTACACATGTGTTATTTACACCAGTTATGCACGTATATGACGATTGCAGTACGGTACATGCATCGATAAGTAGGGAAAAGGTAGTGCTTCACTTTAAGTACATTTTCGCTTTACATACATGCTCCGGTCCCATTGCGTATGTTAATACAGGGTATGCCTGTATGGAATAGGTGGTAAAACATTACTTATAACATATTTAACTACATTTAACCCCTTAGTATCCCAAGTGGTTATAATGGGGTTAATACATAAATAATATATAAATAAAACTACACTACCTACACCCCTTGATTACCTAAGTGGCTAGTAAGAAATTACTAACTGCTAAGTCAAACAAGTGGCTAACCCTACAACCACACCCATGGGGGGTTAACCATCCTCCCCAGGGCGCACACCCTCCTCCCCACCCCCCAACAAACAAAAGCTTGATTAATGGCCAATAGCCTATTAAAAAATGAAAATATGAAAGTAAATAAATAAATATAAATTTCCCCAGAGAAGGTGGTTAGGCCCCCCTGGATGAGTGGTAAAGATTAACCCCTTGTTTGCTTTAGCAGTTGGTAAAGCAATGCTTTACTAGCCAATTAGCTTGCTAAGGGGAAGGGGGGAGTGTAGTTGTACTAATACTCTCCCCCATTGGATCAATACACGGTAATTAACTTCTTATTATTGGTTCAATTACAGTAATTACCCCATCTCAACATGTCTAACAATATCGCACTCAGGAACATTTGACCACAATCTTGATGGCTTGGGTCATAAAATAGCTGGAAAAGTACCCAGTATTTATTTGTCCCATGTACGATTTTATGTCTGTTCTAACCGCATGCAATTACTTTATGCCATTATCTGTAAACATTATCAGTGTCAATTTTTTAATATCAGATTTGACTGAAATGATAAAAATGATAAAATGCGTGCTGGAAGGTAATATTTTTGCAATACGTTTCACATACTGTTGCTAAGGTTTTTTGTGAAAGAAATGATCAAAGCCGTACAGGAAACATACACTGGATCCCATTTGCTCTTTATTCAGTCTATTTTTACAACTTAAGGATATTAAAGTACAGCAAAGATTTAGAGATTGATTTACACTCATGAACAATATTCTTTAAAACACCAGCTTTCACTGAAGAACAAAACGATCTGGCTGATTCAATCACCCGCCTCAACTTTTAAGTGAAAAATGCATTTACTTTTCTCCTTCCTAGTAAGTCTATATATATTTGCAGTGTATATTTTGACTTTCAAGTGCACTGAGAGAAGCCTAAACATATCACAAAGAAATTTGTCAATTATCACAGGGAACTACATTAAGTTTTTCAAAAGTATTTTTTTGCATTTGATAAGGGTGAGAAGGGTGTAATTCACCGTGACTGAAATATCCTCAACTTGAACTGAAATATCCTTGTAAATGAGATGCACGATACAAGTTTTCCATTTTTTTGGGTGCAGTCCAATCCACACAAAGAAATCCACATTTGGATTCCGCTTGGAAAGAATTGCCCGTAATCCTTTCCCAGATTCTGAGGAATATGAAACCGTGCGCATTTATTTTTCTATTTCGACTTCCTGACTGTGTTTTTCACACACTTTGAGGTGAGGGAAAGGGTGTGTGGAACCGGGACGGTTGCTGGTGGCTGTGTGGGTTGGGTGATAAAGAAAGAGAGAAATTTGAGGTAGAAAAATTAGACATAAAGAAAAATTAGAGATTATTTGTTGTTTTTTTTAAATTATTGTATATTATGAATAGTGGCAGCCAGGGCAGGAGAGTCTCTGCATGTGCCCCTCCTGCGAGACTGGGGATTCAATTTTTAAGGCTCTGTTGGAAGCATAGGCAGAGCTACAAAGGCAGTAGGTGATGTACCTGTTGATTTTCCTGGTACCAGTCGTAGGAGTAGCCATAGTACTGTAACTGCTGAACCCCGGTTTTGTGTATACCTCAGGCCTATTTTAATCAATTTTTAAGCTGGCCAATCACACCTTTTAAAACCTAGTGATGGGAATGAAAATAAATGGGAAAAAAAACAAATAATGCAGAAAACCTGGAGTTTATGCACTGCAAAGTAAATTGACATGCACTAAATCAGGATTGTGATGATAACTAAATCCAAGGGGGATTCCGAGCAGAGCACCTCTCTGATGCCCAGTGGGAGTCAAACTCTGACATCTTCCCAGTGAAATCATCATGGATGTATTCTGCCTTGATATGGGAGAGCACCAGTGCCTGTAACATCCCCACGATTATCATTGGGACCTCCTCTTCCAAACATTGCTCTCTGGTCTTATAAATAGCCAGCTTGGTCAATGTAAGGAGCAGGTTGGTGAGGAGGTCACTAGGCATATTGACCCAGGACTCTGGACACCCAAAAATAAATAAGTGGGGGAAAAGTGAAGCCAGAACGGCAAGTGAAGGCCCCTCAATGTGAATAAGAGGGGCTACAGTCTGACACATAGAAAATAAATATGAAACACTTACTGCCACTCGTATAAAAAGGGGCAATCAGCGTGGAGTTGGTGAAGTGGTGAAGTTGGTTTAATTTATATTGCTGTATTACTATTTCTATATATATTTTTATTTATAAAAGTTTATTCACATGAGATGTTTGCGCTTGTCTTGTCTATCCTTTTCTATCTCTTGATGTTTGAGCCATCCAATTTGACTAGCTTCAACTCATTATTTTGTTTCAGGGGTTTCCCTCATTAACTCATCCAAGACCAGTTAGTTTATCACATATATCTTTAAGGCTTTTCCCCTAAAATACTACAACATTAGTTGTTTCTATATAAATACTTCTCAAATAGTATAGAGCGCACAATTCATTTCATAGAAAAATTCATTATATACACGTTATATTAAATAAATCTGGTATATATTAACTCCTCATTAAGTACAATGGGTGTTAGTCTGTAGCATAGAGATTAATTTATTTTCGTGCTGCAGTAATATTCTCTCAAAGTCAGCACCCCTAAAATCATTTTTTAATATAGAAATAGCATAGGGGGTGTTCCAAGATGGCTGCTTGGGAGAAGGCTGCTGCCTGCTGAGGCACCCATGGATACTTCCTCTAACAAGGCATTAGAAACGGTTTAAGGTGACTTTTTTTCACAAAATAACATGCAAGATGTTGAATTTGGAGATGGAAATCCTTTCAGCATAAAGAAAAAATTACTTTAACATCTTATTATCTGATTGGGGAGTCTTAGATCTACACGTAGGCAGTTAGAATGGACAGAAAATGACAGTAACAAGTGAAGACAACCTTAAATTCTAATTGAGCTCTGTGAGGACCCTGTCTAAGAACACAGCGACATCCCTGCGGTTGTGACAGGCTCACAAATGACATACACATTGTATGTGATGGACTGGAAGCTCGCATAGCCATTTTAAATCAGGGCCAACTGTCTCTGCCAAACTGTGTGTTAACTGCTGCAGCGTCTATGCTGGTATCCATGGAAACGCCCTTCTGAGTTGTGGCAGTGTTTAAAAAATGGTGAAAGAGTTAAAGATATGCTGAATCAGATAAATAAAACCATATATGATTGTTATATAAATAACTACATACTACTGATAGAGGGATTAATGTGACAGGGCAGCATTCTCCACAAGTAGGAGCTGGGCTTTGTTTACACTCAAGGCCGATGGCTGCCAGATACCAAGCTTGAAACACCCCTCAAAAGAAAAAAAACATAAAAAAGTGAGTGAATACTTCCACATATGCTCAGAATAAAGGTACAGTCACAGAGGTTTTATACAGCACAGAAATAAATTCAACTTCCATTTTCAACAAATGAAGAAACATCTTTAAAGATTGTAAAATTAATGGGACCGTTGCAGAGGTGTCAGAAGCAAGTAATTACATTCATATGGACTTACTCTCCAAATAAATAAACAGTTAATAAAATAGTGTATTCTGGATAGTGGCAAACGGACATCAACAATTTTTATCTTATTGTCTAAAATTTGCCAAACCACTCATTAATACACAACTTCTTTTATACCTGAAAAACAAACAAGGTCAACTAATTTCAGAGGAAAAAGAGAGCAAAAGCAATATATTGTCCCTAATAATTCTGCTAAGGGCTTTGCAGAATTCGTTTGAGATCGGGTATAAGTAAATGGAGGGTCTGTGAAGCATTATAGCTTTTATGGACAACAATTTCAGTTACAGGAATACAAGTTTCTCAGTTGCTGAGAGAGTGACTAAGTGACAATCTATAACAGTTTTGAGGGAAAAGACAAAAACATAAAGCATCTCCAAACAAAGATACCAACTGAACTCAGGCTCTTTAACATCAATTTTCTACACAAGGTTGTCATATATTTCAGTTATCTATCCAAAATAATTTTGGTTCTTTATATCTACAACTAGCAAGAAAAGAAAAAAGACAAAAAAATATTTTTCAGATAGCAGCTACAGGCAATAAAAAGAATAAGGCTCATCGTATACATTCAACAAAACCACATGATCAGTTTTCTATGGAAGCTTTGTTTAAAGAAATGGCAACATAGAATTTGACAATTAACGCTATTAATGAACGAACAACTTTAATTCAAAAGGATTTACTCACTTCTCAAAAACAAATACAAGAGGCATTAACCAGAATTACTAAAGTAGTGTAGCCCACTTTCCTACTGACATAGAAAGACTACTAATGCTGGGTATCTCAGTGAGATCTGGGCCTCCGCTAGCTGGGAGCCTGGGGCAACAATATGTACTTGGCAGCGCCTCCACTTGCCCAGGAGCCCCAATTAGTAAGATTTCCCTGGACAAGAATAACAATGATATCCCATATAGTATAATGGTTTACTATAAGTGAATGCAAAACATGAACATACACATACATATATATATATGTATATATGTATATGTATATATATATTTATATATATATATGACCACCATGCAAGCAGATATGGCAATACAATAATATAACACCTGTGGCTTTGCCACCTCCACCTTGAAGTAACGTCTCTTCCCGTCTCTTGTCGTGGACAGGTTCTCGAAGATGTCCCATTTTATTCCACTTAAGAGATTACCCACCTCCCCCGCCCTTGCTGATATCTTTCCGGAGCAGATTTTCCGGATTCATGGGATTCCTTCGTCCATTGTTTCTGACAGAGGTTCTCAATTTGTATCCAAATTTTGGAGTACTTTCACCAAGAGATTGGGCATCTCTTCTTCCATCTCTTCCGCCTATCATCCCCAGTCCAATGGACAAACGGAGAGAATCAATCAATCCCTGGAGAAGTACCTGAGATGTTTCATATCCAATTCCCAGGATGATTGGGCTCAACTCCTTCCTTGGGCAGAGTACGCCGTCAATTCTGCCAAAAACGAAGCCACCCGGGAGTCGACCTTCTTTATAAATTATAGGTTCCACCCTTCCTGTCTACCCATCTCCAACATCCCTTCTGGAGTACCAGCCGTAAATGAACGCATTTCTTCCCTCCAAACCGCATGGTCCAGTATTCAGTCTACCCTTCTCGACTCCTCCCGCAGATCAAAACTACAGGCCAACCGTCATCGTCGTTCGGCACCCAGTTACAAGCCAGGGGATGTGGTATGGCTCTCCTCTAAGAATATCCACCTCAAGGTACCATCTCCAAAATTGGCACCCAAGTTCCTAGGTCACTTCCCTATTTGTGAACAAATCAATCCTGTGGCATTCCGGCTCCAACTACCACACAGTATAAAGATTCCCAATGTCTTTCATGTGTCCCTCTTAAAACCATTCATCCCCAGTCACTTCTTTCCATATCAGACTCGTAAACCGGACCCTATTACTGTCCAAAATAATGAGGAATACGAAGTTCACTCTCTTTTGGATTCTCGCCTATCCAGGGGCCAACTCCAGTTCTTGGTGCAGTGGAAGGGCTTTGGCCCTGAAGAGAGATCCTGGGTACCTTCAAAGGACATTCATGCCCCGGCCCTTCTTAAGTCCTTCAGGAAAAAGTTTCCAGAGAAACCTTTCATGGACCGTCCTGAGGCCGTTCCTAAAGAGGGGGGTACTGTCAGGAATCAGCATTCTCCACATTCCCCACACAGAGCACTCTCTACCCCTAGAGATCCCCTGGACACACAACACAATCCTGCCTTACCGGTCTCCACGGCTCCCCGCCCCTGCCGCCGTCACGGGATCACTCCCTCCCACGCGCATACCTGCACCACCCTCTGGCGCGGTCCACGTACGTACACGTGTTATGGAGCACGCTCATTCTGCACACTCTTCTTCCTGTCCCCCGGACCTCAGGCTCTGCCCCCGCATGCCGCACGGGCATACTCAGGTTACCAACAAGACTCACCTGGCCTGTTATGCCTGCACCAATCTGCAGTGTCTCCCTGTAGCTCTTCCTGTCCCGCCTCCGTTCCTGATGGGATCTCCCTTCTTTATCTAGCTCCTCTCTGCTCTCAGTCTTTGCTCGACATAGTCTCTGTATGGAAGTACTTCTGGATTCTGTTAGTGTTTTCTCAGGTTCTGACACGGCTCGTATGACTACCCCCTCTGGCTCTCGATCTCGGCACTCCTTGGACAACACTCACTCTGGTAAACCCTTGAATACGGCTTGGACTACAACCTACCTCCACTCTCCACTCCCTGACCTCGGCAAGGCATTCTTCACTCTATCTCTACAACCGGTACCGGCAAGTATTGTCTACGTTACTACACCTGGCCTGGCAACACTTATACCACACTCCGGACACGCTCCCTTTGCTGCGGGTGCTTGTATTACCACTTCCCCCTTCAGCTCAGGGCACGGACCTGGTCTGCGGGCAGCACCGGCGTAACACTTCCTTGCTCCATGTCTCCTTACATATGTTACTTGCTAATTGCTGCTATCTGCTTGTACCAGACATATTATTGCTTTTTAATCACACCAGTTTACTACTAGTCCTTTTGACTACTCTGGTCATTTAATAAAATTTACACATATTTATTATTCAACCATACGGAACTGGCGCTTCTTTTTCTCCTGTTTTCTGTTTACATTTGGTCAGGATTGACCACACAGAAGCTTCGCCTATTCCGTACAGACTGACCCTTTGCTATAATCAATTGATGCTCACATTTTTCACTTGCTACACTTATTTAATCCTTTTTTCACACTACACATATATAGAATTCAATTGCACATTTTAACACTACCATTCACTCAGTAGCGCTACTAATTGTTTCTGTGTGTGTGTATATATATATATATATATATATATATATATATATATATATATATATAAAACATAATACTGAGTTAAGTTATGGTGAGTAAAAAAAGTGACAAAAACCCTCCACAGGAAAGCAAATATGCAAATATAACTGTATGCTCATCTGCATGTCTTAGGCAGGTCTGCAACCCCACCTTTCCCCATTATCACCCAGCATACAGCACTTCCACTGCAGCAAGGGATTCTGGGAAATGACATGCAAATGAGCACACAGTGTCACTTTTTGCCTCAATAACCATTTTAACATTATAACCATTTTAACAGCTGTGCTCAAAGCTGTGACCATGCAGCAAGCTTAAGCCTATAGGGAACCATGTTAAAATGGTTATTGAGGCAAAAAGTGACACTGTGTGCTCATTTGCATGTCATTTCCCAGAATCCCTTGCTGCAGTGGAAGTGCTGTATGCTGGGTGATAATGGGGAAAGGTGGGGTTGCAGACCTGCCTAAGACATGCAGATGAGCATACAGTTATATTTGCATATATATATATATATATATGGCTTCAAACACTTAACACCCGACCTTATCTACAGTAAATATCTGTTTGTTTGTTTTTGTTTTTTTCTCTCTACACTGTTATAGCATTGATTCCTGTGTAAATCAGTATTTTAACCTGAAGAAGAGAGGAGAACTCTCGAAAGCTTGTCCTATGACATAAATTGTTAGTCCAATAAAAAAGGTATCACCTAATACTGAAGAACTCATTTATTCTGCACTATCGCAACTGGACTAACACGGCTACTTTCTGCTATATATATATATATATATATATATATATATATATATATATATATATATATATATATATATATATATGTAGAGGTATCTGTACCATGTTAGCCGAGCTAAATAATCAAAAACGAATAAACTATACCGTTCTGTAGCTAACGAAATGCTTTTATTTGTGCGAGCTTTCGAGCTACACTGATCTCTTCTTCCGGTGGTGTTACAATGAATGAAGCCAAAAAAGGGTTTTCATCTTCCTCAGCAAATGCAAAAAGGAGCATCTGATCCCAAAAGGACTCGTCCTCAAAAAACCCACTTGCGGTCATATAAAACACAAATTTCTCCCAAAACTGTGCACCCGGAACTCAGAAAGATTAAGGAACCATCTGATTAGCATCTGTTACAGCAGCCGGAGAAAGACAAAGGCGTCAATAGACAGCATCCTTGACACACAATAAATACTGTATATGCAGACAAATGGAAAGAACTCCAGACATTCCATGAAAAACTCTTAGAGGGCCTAATTACCAACAAGGAAAATAAACTCCACAGACTGAGGCTAAGAATGAGATACTCTGCAGCAGCCAGCACCACAACTAATAATACAAACATTGACAGTCACCAACAGCAGGACTGCACTGTTAACATCTCAAACTTTACACCAAATCAAGCAGAGTCCTCTGTTTAGCAAAGGGTCTCACATTCTGCCCTATCAAGCCTATGGACAAGGTTTAGTTGTGCAGTGACCTGGAAGAGTTCATCAGAAGACTGCGTCTTAAGGAGTTCTTCCATGACAGACACGAGGCTATATGGAAACAAAGAAAAGACAGCGCAAAAAAACCATAGTGTAGTAAATTCAATTAATATTTATAAAGTGAAGGTGAGTATTGCACGTACATCAAAAAAAAGGGTTAATAGCATGACATGTTTAGGGACATGTTACCACTCAGCAGGGACAGCCAGACACCAATTCAGAAATCTTTACACGTCACCCTCTTTGTTGCTGGCATCCAGGGAGACTCTGTGCTGCTCTGTGTTGGCGAGCCGTGTTGAAGGAGCTCCAGACAGTGGATCGGCAGAGATGATCTCAGCTCACTTCCGTGTTACTCCACGCTGGCGTGTGACGTCATCCGGCGGCGTCTCTCAGCCTGTCGCGTCTCACACGTGTGGATCGGGAGAGATGGTCTCAACTCGCTTCCTTGTTACTCCACGCTGGCGTGTGACGTCATCCGGCGGCGTCTCTCAGCCTGTCGCGTCTCAAGCGTGTTACTCCTTTAGCGATATTCGTTCGAGTGGTGGCAAATTGTCCCAAACAAGTCCCGCAGAGAACTAATGTTCAAATTCGTAGCCACAATGGGAATAATTGTAACAAATAGGAACGCGCCCTCTCCTACGCGTTTCGTACTTTCGTACTTCGTCAGGGATTATAGGAGGAGGTTCCAGGGCGGTTCATATACTCGTGGCTGAGCTCTGATTGGCCCCAACTGGATGAGCTCAACTCCCCCCACCTGGAGAGAGTGACACTCCTCCCGTGGAGAAACCTAATCAGCACAATACAAACGAACTGACAATCTAACATAAGTACAACATGGGTTAAAAAACACTTTTAAAAATACAATTTTAATGGCATACCATAATGCATATAAGAGACTCTAAAAAACAAAGAGACAAGAATTAATCATAATAAAATTACATATTAAAAGATGTAAAGTGCTTTAACTAATTCCCACAATTTTATAAATAAAATGCCCTAAGTGTAAATAATGTATTGAACGAGTATACATATTGGATAATGGTCGAGGAACAGATCTTGATATGTGGACATCAATAAAATTAGTCCAGAGAGAAGAGATTAAAAAACAGAAAATAAAAATGAAATCACTGGTACTGTAAAATGTTTAATTTTAAAAGAGAGACCATACATCGATCTCCTCATTAAGACCTTGGGGAGACAGGGTCTGGAGTTTATAAATCCAGAAACTTTCTTGTTTAGATAGTTTTTTGTCCCTGTCTCCACCCCGTCTTCCTGTGGGTACAGTCTGGATCCCTATGTATGTCAGAAAAGAAGGGTCACAATTATGTTTGATTTTAAAATGTCTGGACACGCTATGTTGTTCTAATCCTATTCTGATGTTTCTGGCATGTTCTAAAATTCTGACTCTTAAAAATCTTTTTTTTCTCAGAACATACTGGTACCCACAGGGACATTGTAATAGATACACCACATAAGTGGATTTGCAGGATATGCAATCTTTCACAATAAACTGTTCTTTTGTTATATTAGATGTAAAAGTCTTGCGATTAGTGTTTAACATTTTGCAGGCTTTGCACTTCCCACAGCAATAATTGCCGTTTGGTTTACATGGCATCCATGATGGCTCCAGAGATGTATTTTTTGAGGGGCCAATATCACTCGGTGCTAGGAAGTGTTTCAGGGTTTTAGCCCGATGATAAATAAAACTTGGATTTTGATGGAGGGAAGGGCCCAAAATCGGATCATTACAGAGAATATTCCAATTCTTTTGGACTATTTTTTGCACACTAGTGCTGACTGAACTAAACTCTGTAATGAAGGGAATTTTTATTTTATCATCTTTCACTTCATTCACTATTCTTTTTTTCTGAATCAGCAGGGAGTCTCTTTCCATTTTCTCTACTTTTTCAAGTGAACTAAGCAAGAGGGCCTTGTCATACCCACGTTCTACAAATCTCTCAAAGAGAGATGCTGATTGAACTTCAAAGTCAGCTTGACGGCTACAATTACGTTTAATGCGCATGAACTGACTCTGGGATATGTTATTGATCCAAAATCTTTTATGATTGCTAGAAGATAGGAGGAAGCTGTTAGTGTCCACTTTTTTGAAAAAGGTTTTAGTATTGACCTTTTCACCCACTCTTGATACTAGACTCAAGTCCAAAAAGTCTATCTGGCTAACACTGGATTCTGAGGTAAATTTTAAATTAAAATCGTTTGTGTTCAGATAGGTCTTGAAGAGCTCCAGAGTGTCCTCATCACCCTCCCAGACACACAAGACATCATCGATATATCTCTGCCATACAACAACCCTATTAGCAAAAGGGTTGTTGTGCCATATAAAGTTATCTTCCCATACCCCCATGTATATGTTCGCATAACTGGGGGCAAAACGCGTCCCCATGGCAGTGCCACATAACTGTATATAGAACTGATTTAGAAATAGAAAGTAGTTATGTGACAATATATAAGTAATGGCATCGATAATAAATTCACAATTTAGAGGGTGAAGATCTACATCCTTTGCCAAGGTCTCCTTAATTGCCCCAATCCCTTTATAATGGGGATGCATGTATAAAGGGATTGAACGTCAAATGTTGCCCATCTGTAACCTTCCTGCCATTGAATTGTCTTTAATAAATTCAAAACGGCAGTGGTATCTTTAATATACGATGGCAGTACTTTCACATATTTTTGTAGGAAAAAATCCACATACTGTGACAAATTTGACGTTAGTGATCCAATTCCGGAGATGTGAAAGTACTGCCATCGTATATTAAAGATACCACTGCCGTTTTGAATTTATTAAAGACAGTTCAATGGCAGGAAGGTTACAGATGGGCAACATTTGACGTTCAATCCCTTTATACATGCATCCCCCATGATAAAGGGATTGGGGCAATTAAGGAGACCTTGGCAAAGGATGTAGATCTTCACCCTCTAAATTGTGAATTTATTATCGATGCCATTACTTATATATTGTCACATAACTACTTTCTATTTCTAAATCAGTTCTATATACAGTTATGTGGCACTGCCATGGGGACGCGTTTTGCCCCCAGTTATGCGAACATATACATGGGGGTATGGGAAGATAACTTTATATGGCACAACAACCCTTTTGCTAATAGGGTTGTTTTATGGCAGAGATATATCGATGATGTCTTGTGTGTCTGGGAGGGTGATGAGGACACTCTGGAGCTCTTCAAGACCTATCTGAACACAAACGATTTTAATTTAAAATTTACCTCAGAATCCAGTGTTAGCCAGATAGACTTTTTGGACTTGAGTCTAGTATCAAGAGTGGGTGAAAAGGTCAATACTAAAACCTTTTTCAAAAAAGTGGACACTAACAGCTTCCTCCTATCTTCTAGCAATCATAAAAGATCTTGGATCAATAACATATCCCAGAGTCAGTTAATGCGCATTAAACGTAACTGCAGCCGTCAAGCTGACTTTGAAGTTCAATCAGCATCTCTCTTTGAGAGATTTGTAGAACGTGGGTATGACCAGGCCCTCTTGCTTAGTTCACTTGAAAAAGTAGAGAAAATGGAAAGAGACTCCCTGCTGATTCAGAAAAAAAGAATAGTGAATGAAGTGAAAGATGATAAAATAAAAATTCCCTTCATTACAGAGTTTAGTTCAGTCAGCACTAGTGTGCAAAAAATAGTCCAAAAGAATTGGAATATTCTCTGTAATGATCCGATTTTGGGCCCTTCCCTCCATCAAAATCCAAGTTTTATTTATCGTCGGGCTAAAACCCTGAAACATTTCCTAGCACCGAGTGATATTGGCCCCTCAAAAAATACATCTCTGGAGCCATCATGGATGCCATGTAAATCAAACGGCAATTATTGCTGTGGGAAGTGCAAAGCCTGCAAAATGTTAAACACTAATCGCAAGACTTTTACATCTAATATAACAAAAGAACAGTTTATTGTGAAAGATTGCATATCCTGCAAATCCACTTATGTGGTGTGTCTATTACAATGTCCCTGTGGGTACCAGTATGTTGGGAGAACAAAAAGATTTTTAAGAGTCAGAATTTTAGAACATGCCAGAAACATCAGAATAGGATTAGAACAACATAGCGTGTCCAGACATTTTAAAATCAAACATAATTGTGACCCTTCTTTTCTGACATACATAGGGATCCAGACTGTACCCACAGGAAGACGGGGTGGAGACAGGGACAAAAAACTATCTAAACAAGAAAGTTTCTGGATTTATAAACTCCAGACCCTGTCTCCCCAAGGTCTTAATGAGGAGATCGATGTATGGTCTCTCTTTTAAAATTAAACATTTTACAGTACCAGTGATTTCATTTTTATTTTCTGTTTTTTAATCTCTTCTCTCTGGACTAATTTTATTGATGTCCACATATCAAGATCTGTTCCTCGACCATTATCCAATATGTATACTCGTTCAATACATTATTTACACTTAGGGCATTTTATTTATAAAATTGTGGGAATTAATTAAAGCACTTTTCATCTTTTAATATGTAATTTTATTATGATTAATTCTTGTCTCTTTGTTTTTTAGAGTCTCTTAAATGCATTATGGTATGCCATTAAAATTGTATTTTTAAAAGTGTTTTTTAACCAATGTTGTACTTATGTTAGATTGTCAGTTCGTTTGCATTGTGCTGATTAGGTTTCTCCACGGGAGGAGTGTCACTCTCTCCAGGTGGGGGGAGTTGAGCTCATCCAGTTGGGGCCAATCAGAGCTCAGCCACGAGTATATGAACCGCCCTGGAACCTCCTCCTATAACCCCTGACGAAGTACGAAAGTACGAAACGCGTAGGAGAGGGCGCGTTCCTATTTGTTACAATTATTCCCATTGTGGCTACGAATTTGGACATTAGTTCTCTGCGGGACGTGTTTGGGACAATTTGCCACCACTCGAACGAATATCGCTAAAGGAGTAACACGCTTGAGACGCGACAGGCTGAGAGACGCCGCCTGATGACTTCACACGCCAGCATGGAGTAACAAGGAAGCGAGTTGAGACATCTCTCCCGATCCACACGTGTGAGACGCGACAGGCTGAGAGACGCCGCCGGATGATGTCACACGCCAGTGTGGAGTAACACGGAAGTGAGCTGAGATCATCTCTGCCGATCCACTGTCTGGAGCTCCTTCAACACGGCTCGCCAACAGGTTTTTTGCGCTGTCTTTTCTTTGTTTACATATAGCCTGGTGTTTGAGCCATTCCCATCAGACCAGCAGCATAAAACCACACTTTATCAGGTTGTATTGAATACCTTTACTATCATCACATATATATATCACAGGTCACTTATGAGCGCAATATTATCTGTTTCACTCTATGACAGACACGACCAAGATCGTGCCAACACTGCAGGAGGGCTGCTGCACATGAGCAGGGAGAAATAAAAATCCAACTGGACACCACAAACTGGGTGGAACCCCAAACTGGACCAGTACATCGAAAGCTTTAGACAGAGCCAAATCCACCATCCTGGACAAAGTAAGGAAACAAACGTATAATCTGACAATGATCGAGAGGAGAGCCATAGAATTGCTAAAGGCCAACCACAACATAACAATCAAACCTACGGACAAGGGAGGAGCAGTGTCATAATGAACACCCCAGACTACCTGTGGGAAGTCCACAGACAACTCTCTGATGAAAAGTATTACATCAAACTGCAGGAGGATCCAACAAAAAAATATATGAGAGAACTCAACAGGATCATTAAAACACTCCAGATCCACACAAAAGAACTAATTCTGGACCTGATACCAGCTAACCCAAAACCTGGCACATTCTACATGCTCCCCAAAATTCACAAAGAGGGTAACCCTGGGCGCCCTATCATCTCTGCATTAGGCAGTGAGGCATTTAAAGTGAGGTTTTTAAGTGATAAAAACAGTTAGACTACAGTTAATATATATATAGTTAATATACTCACTTTCTTCATGCAAGACCAATAACCAATAACCTCAGCTGATATGACATGGATCTAATTGCATTCTCTTCACAGGTATGTTCCTGATGTTGAAACCCTCTGTATAAGACTGAATCTGGCCTTGTTGAATTGATATATAAGTATGTTCCTGATGTTGAAACCCTCTGTATAAGACTGAATCTGGCCTTGTTGAATTGATGTATAAGTATGTTCCTGATGTTGAAACCCTCTGTATAAGACTGAATCTGGCCTTGTTGAATTGATATATAAGTATGTTCCTGATGTTGAAAACCTCTGTATAAGACTGAATCTGGTAGAAAGAGTAGAGAAGAACCCAGTGTAGCACTCGAGTTCACCCTCTGGTGATTAGTGTATGTTTTAAAATAAACTTTATTGATTCAACACATATATAAAATAATGGGTATTAAAATGACGTACTAGAGGTGTTTTTTTTTTTTTTTTTTCCTTTTAACTCTGTGCTGTTAATTGACCAAATGGAACAAGCTGACTGATTGGGGAGGGGGAGGGTCATGTGACTTTTTTTTTGTGTATAATACTAACACCTTCGCTGCATTGGGCCGGAACTGCATTAGGCAGTGAGGCATTTAAAGTGAGGTTTTTAAGTGATAAAAACAGTTAGACTACAGTATGACTAGAGGTGACTGGGGACTGCTTCTTTCTGCAAACTCTTTAACTCAAGACAACAAACGGTAAGCTATTCAGATCACACTATGATCCCAAGCTTGTTAGCCTGCAAAGTTTAACCCCCCACCCCTTTACAACTTCTTTCACTGCAGCCTCTCCCAAAACTGACTGCACAAAACACTGAAACCCTGAATTGACCCTAGCATTGCAATGCAGCAAAACACTTGACAAGGTACAGGCCCACCCCTGCTGTTTAGTCTGCACACACTCACTCTGCTCACAACAGCTCCTTGCAGCACTGCCTACCTCTGGCATCATGAACCTGCTATGTCTTCTAACTTTTTTCTTTCTCCTGGCCTCATGGAGATGTTACTCCCTCTATCCACTACAAACTCCTCCATCCTGGCCCACACCCAACATCACCATACACCCTGGACTACTCAAAAGCCTTGCACTATCTACTGAATGTTGGTGGAGAACTCTAAAAACCAGCACACCAACCACCGCACACTCAAATGGAAAACACCACAAATTTACAACTTGCAAACAACTACCCAAATTTCTACTCATACTATTACTCTCTCTAGCAGGTGATGTTGAAACTAACCCAGGTCCTCCCATTTCAGCTCTGTCCCATGCCCCTGAGAATTCCACCTTTAAATTCCAAAAAGGGCTATCTGTCGCCCATATAAACATCCGGAGCCTGCTGCCCAAACTGGATGAACTAAGGGCATGGTGCCTTATGCATAAACCCAAAGCCATCGTTCTTACAGAAACATGGCTATCCTCTAAAACCCCTGAGGCAAATATTGCCATTCAGGGATACTCCATTTTTAGGAGAAATAGGTCAAAGAGAAGAGGAGGGGTGTTATTTTATATTGCAGACACCTTACAATTTACACTGTTACATTGCCCACCAAGTCCACCCTCTTTTGAAACTCTAGTTGGAAAAATCTGCCTCCCCTTTTCTAAGCCCATCTTGCTTGCTGGCATCTACCGCCCTCCTAAAGCCCCTCTACAATCCTTGACTGATATCACCCAATTTCTTGCCTCCATTTCCTCTCTGAATTAGAAGAGTGAGCTGCTAGTTCTAGGGGACTTCAACTTCAATTGGCTTGACCCTAAAAACCACAAAATCCAGATACAACTCAAGTCACTTAACATATCGCAACTCATTTCCCAACCCACACGAATAAACCTGAAGTCGCATAACCATTCCTTGCTAGACTGGATTCTCTCCACAAACACCAGCAGAATCCAATCCTCTGGCATCCTTCCTGATATTTTCAGTGACCATGCAATAGTGTACTGTGTAAGGAAAATTAAACCGCCCCATTCAAGCCCTAAAGTTCTCCTCACTAGAACATTTAAAAACTTTAACCCACAACAGTTTCTGGATGACCTTACCAACTGCCCATGGCACAGAATTGATTTAATTCCCGACCCTGATTCTGCACTCGACTATTTCCAATCCGAGTTCTTAAAACTCTGCGATACCCATGCTCCACTACGCAGAATAAGGGTACGGGGTTACACCTGACCTTATAGCACTCTACCAGTTCAGGGATACCTTGTGGAAAAGCTTCAAAGTAACTGGCACTACCAAGGATCTCAATCACTACAGATGCCTGCGGAACGTGTGCACAAGGCAAACAAGGTATGCAAAAGCACAATATTACTCTGACAATCTCCACCAAAATACATCAAACCCAGGTAACTTCTGGAAGGTTATCAACAATATATTCCAGGCTCCTAACCATCAACAACCAAGTAATATCACTAAGGGGGATATTACTCTGACAAACCCCACTGACATTGCAAATGCATTCAATGATTACTTTGTGGGGTGTGCCACTAACTTATTAGCGAAACCCAGCATAAACCCCAAACATGAATCTCATCCTGGGAGTATCCCTACAGTCCCACCCCCTCCCAACACTGCCCACAATTTTCAATTTAGCCCAGTATCTGAAGAGGAGATTACACAAGCGCTCCTCAAACTAAAACTAAGCAGCCAATGTGGACCCGACTTATTACAATCTAGGTTCCTACGACTTGGTGCCCCAGCCATTGCCAAACCAATTGTGTCCATAGTCAACTCTATCCTGTCTGCAGGCCATATCCCTAAGACCTGGAAAACTGCCAGAGTTGTCCCAATCTTCAAAAGTGGGGACAAAAACACTGTCTCAAACTAAAGGCCAATCTCACTTCTCCCAATTCTATCCAAAGTTATGGAAAAATGTGTCCACTCCCAATTAAGCGATTTCTACACCAAGACAAATTTCCCTAGCCAATTCCAGTCTGGGTTTCGTCCCAAACACTCCACCGTAACTACCCTACTAAAAGTTTGCAATGAAATCCAGTGTGGAATGGAACGGGGACAACTCACTGGTGCAGTATTCCTAGATTTTGCAAAGGCTTTTGACACAGTTGATCATGTTATCCTGCTTAACAAACTCCAGAGCTCTGGAATAGGGAAACATGCTTTAAACTGGTTTCAGTCCTACCTATCAGGAAGATCCCAACATGTGTCCATCTCAGGCTCTAACTCCAACCCCCTGGATATCACCTGTGGTGTACCGCAAGGCTCTGTTCTGGGGCCCCTACTCTTCTCAGTGTTCATTAATGATCTTCCCACAGCTTGTAAGGAAGCCTCAATACACATGTATGCAGATGACACAATCCTGTATGCACACAGCCATAGCCTCTCTGACCTTCAACACATACTTCAGTCTGACTTTTTGAGACTCGAAAACTGGATTTCCCAAAACAAACTATTTTTAAACACTGACAAGACTGTAACAGTGGTATTTGGGACCAAGACTAAATTTGTAAAGCTTCCAGTGACTGAGCTCCTGATTAGAACCAACGCTAACACCACCCTAATACCTGTCACTAGTTTTAAATACCTGGGCTTATGGTTTGACTCCCACTTAACATTCGGGATGCACATTGATACCCTGACAACCAAGACCTATGCCAAACTAGGGGTACTTTACAGGAACAAATCCTCC
Source organism: Ascaphus truei (assembly GCF_040206685.1). NCBI lineage: Eukaryota > Metazoa > Chordata > Amphibia > Anura > Ascaphidae > Ascaphus > Ascaphus truei. The sequence continues at coordinate 389,711,644 of NC_134484.1, read as the reverse complement.
CTAAGTCTCCTGGTCAGAAAGCGTATTGCACAGCAGATGCTAATGCCAATTATTGACTATGGAGACATAATATATGGCTCGGCTCCTCAAACCCACCTTAGCAAACTTGACACCCTCTACAATTCAATTTGTCGTTTTGTTCTCCAATGCAACTACAACACACATCACTGAGAAATGCTCAAAGAACTAGATTGGTCATCACTAGAGTCTAGGCGCAAAGTTCACCTTTCCTGTCTCACCCTCAAATACTTTCTGGGCAAGCTACCCAGCTACCTGAACAAGCTCCTCACCCCTACCACATGCAGTACCTATCACCTGAGATCAGACTCCAAAAGACTATTCATGGTCCCAAGACTCAACAAAGTATCCGACGTTCCTCCTTCTCCTTCCGTGCACCCCAAAACTGGAACAACCTACCAGAGACTCTCATATCCACAACCAGCTTAAGTTCTTTCAAATCTAAGGCTGTCTCACACTTTAATCTGGTCTGTAACTGTTTCATACGCTCATAATATATATTTTCTTTAACTGTGCATGCAATGTCTTGTATATAATGTATACCTTGTTCATTTATGTAACTGTATTTGTAACCATGTATTATTTTGTTTTACTCTGTGCCCAGGACATACTTGAAAACAAGAGGTAACTCTCAATGTATTACTTCCTGGTAAAATATTTTATAAATAAATAAATAAATAAATCTCTGGATCTGACACACTGACAGAATATTTCTGGCTGGGTGGAAGGCATTCTCAAACCACTTGTCAGGAACACACAAAGCTATTTCCAGGACACCATGGAACTGCAAAACAAACTTAATGCCTTGGCCCCCTCCCAACAGGAACACTACTAGCAACCATGGATGTAGACTCACTCTACACAAACATCTCCCACAAAGATGGGATTTCATCCTGCAGAAACTTCCTCGGACCACAGGAGCCACTCACAGAGACAGTGACTAAATGCATTGAATTTATTCTGACCCATAACTACTTCCCATTTGGAAAGGACACATACCTCCAGACAACCGGGACCACTATGGGCACTCGGATGGCACCACAGTATACTAATCTGTTCTGCGCAAAACTGGAAAGTGACTTTCTTTTCACCTGTCACTTGAAGCCCCTTACATAACTTCACTATATCAATGACATCCTCCTGATTTGGACCTCTGGTGTACAGGACCTCCTACAGTTCCATGGGAACTTCAATACATTCCACCCGACCATCAACCTCAAACACACCCATTCCCCGGACGAAGGATATTTCCTAGACACCACCATTACTATGAACAAGTGAAAATATAAGTGCAAATAGCGCTCGCGTGACAACTTAAATAAATCTATAAATATAAATGCATAAATGAACATGTGACCATGAATAAACCTGTGATTTGGAGTCCAAAAAAGAGTCCTGGAGCAGCCCAAAACGTTTCTCTGGTTATCTCACAACCAAGAATGGATGTGGGAGTGATAAAACCTCTTGTGGCACTAAGGCAAGGGGTGGCCTATAGGAATGGATAGGGTCATGGATAAAGTCCTCTTTTTATGAATGATGACCTCAAGAGAAGGAAGACAAAACATGCAAAACACTGCAATAGTGCATTACCCAAGGACTATATGTGGTAAAAGAACAGAGCAATTTATTACAAAAAATGCAAAAAATAAAACAGCATACATAAGTATATCAATTGTAAAACAACTCAGTGCAGCTGCACCTTATAGAATAAAACTTGCTCCGCCATGAGAAAAATTGGAATTCTACTCACCAGAGGTGGCTAGGACATGCGCATTTGGTTTTTGGTTTCTTTAGCTGGTTGACACCGCTCGCCGTGGGGTGAAATACATCAGCAACTCGAGGAGATCCGCCTTCCGTGCTCGGAGTCAGCTGCTGCCAGAGTCTCATCGATCGGCTCCTCTGCTGATGTCACCTCCGGTATCTTGCTGCTACAGTGTCCCTGCTGTACCAAAAAACATCCAACGCGTTTCGAAACTCCTTGTGGGTTTCTTCATCAGGGTTTGCTACATGGATTGCCCAGTTCTTTCAATTTGGGCAATTAACATCATTAGATCATTGGAAAAACGGCCGGTGATACCGTTACCTCCTTTGATATTTTAGATAGATAGAACAATGACTCGTTTGTAATACAACAACAAAAGATAATTACTAAAATGCAATTATCAAAATATTAGGATATTTAGCACTTAAATACTAGGTTGTCCTGTACATAAAGAAGATAGGACAATTACATCCATCTTTATAATAATTACCACTATATAGATAAGTGGTACTTAGATATTTAACTACAGACGGCCGAGCATAAGTGCATCAGACAATATTCAATAACATATACTCCAACATTTTACAGCAAAGTTAATTACTTGACAATTGGTATTAGAACAATAGATACAACAACATATAGAATGAAATTCAACAATATAAAGAATGAAATTCATCATAGATATTGGAGAGGCACTTCAACAGGATGGAGATTCAAGAGATTGATAAACTAAATTAGAATTAAATGATTGATAATTATCTTATATGTCTTTACATTTGATGAATGAGATTAAAAGTAAATAATACTAATAAAATTTGAGAGAAAATTTTTTTTAAAAAAAATTATTAAAGAAAAAGTATAAATTAAAGAAAAAATGTTAATTTAAAGAAAAATTATTATTTAAGGATACTTGATGTTTATAAAGTATTATTAGAGAAATATTGTTTGAGACTTTATATAGCTCAGTCCAGCCTTTGCCATTTTTGCTGCGCGGCCGTGCCCGCTGTCTCACTCTCCTTCTTGGCAGTGGTGATTTCTTCCTGTGTCTGCATACAGCGTGGAGCACACAAACCCGGATGAAGCAAAGACATAAGTGAGTACTTTGTTACTATCTTCAAAGTGGGAGCTTCCCCAGGTGTACTGGTTCATTAAGTTGCTGGATTCGTGTATGGGGTCTGGGTGGGTCTCAGGACTTCCCTCAGACAACCCTTCACTTTCCTGCCGGACCACATCCCAACTAGGGGTTCATTTACATTAACTCCACTCAGCATTTCATTATATCATTATGTTATCCGGATGCAGCAATTCATTATACAAGTGGATACAATGCTCTGCAGCACTAGTTAATTGAGGGGACCTTTACCTCTATATTCCTTCAGTATGTTCATTTGAATTGATGAGATTTCTAATTACAAATAGAAGACAATTACTTCGTAGATTAGATAATGAAATAACGGAAATTCAAGAGTATCTTGAAACTATTACCAGTCAAGATAAAAAAATCTTTGAAGATTGGATAGAAAAAAAGACAAAACAAATAGAATCAGAAATTAAAAAGAATAAAAAGAATAAACACCATAGGGATAAAATTGATTATGCCCAAGGAAAATATAGAAATTGGAAAAAATAAAAAATGGGCACCTGCCAAAGATAAATATGATAGATCTTATGATAGAACACCATCTAGACATCGAACTAATAGTAACAAAAAGGAGAATACTGACAATAGTAATAATAGAAAGGAGAATATTACCACTAAAGAAGATCAAGATGTTCAGCCCAAATACCATATGAATTCTCCATTCCATCAATTAAGAGGGATTCAAGAAAAAGATACACAACAAAAGAAATCTAGTCCGATTAAAGCCCCCAAAACACACAATGGTGACAATAAATCAGGGGGAACACAGAATTCCAATCTAGAGAAGAAACCTACGTTTTCTATTTTAGATTGGAAGAGAGAAAGGGACCAGGAGTTCCAGAGAGGAAAGTCAGACAAAAGGATGGAGTCACCCAACTCCAGAAAACGAAAAATAGAAAAAGAGGCAAAAGAGGAGGGAAAGAAAAGGCCAACCAGAACAATAAGCGAATAAAAGAGGCCAGGAAGTCTAAACAACAACAGAACATATTTAATATTAGTAAATATAAGTTGACGGAGTACAAAAGAAAAGTCTTAAGTAAAGGGTTGACCTTTGCCCCCACATGTGTCCCAAATAATTTTGGGATATATATAGATGTCCAAAAATTTATTAGAAAATTAGCCCAAAAAAGATTTTTTGCAAAAAATAAGACATCAAATGATATAACCAGAGAATGGGAAGAAATACAGTTCACAAAGTTCAAACCATGTTCAACTTTTTATCCTAAATTTGCTAGAGGTAATTTAGTAGAATCATTTGCTGAAATGGTTACAGCAGATTTGGAGAGACACATTTTAAAGGATGGAACTAAGAGAGAGAATTTAAGTAAAAATGAGAAGCAGGCAATAACAGAATTGGAAAGCAATGATCAAATTGTAATAAAGTCGGCAGACAAAGGAGGAGCATCGTCATAATGGATGCCCCCTACTATGTTGAGGAGTCAAAACGCATACTTGGGGATAAGGACACATATCTTTTATTAGATGGGAACCCCACATTACAATATCAAGAAACATTGAAACTAATATTTAAGAGGGCTGTGGAAGAGGGTGTCATAAATGAGAAAGAGTATGACTTTCTCTTTAATATACATCCAAGGATCCCTATCTTTTATATGATACCAAAAAAACATAAAGACCTACTGAGACCACCTGGTCGCCCAATTATATCGGGTATAGGATCACTCACAACATCCCTATCACAGTTTATTGATCAACATTTGCAGCAATATGTGATTAAACAACGCTCATATCTAAGGGATACAACACATATCCTGCAGGTTTTGAGAGACATTCGGTGGCATCAAGATTTCATTATAGTAACAGCAGATGTTATATCACTTTACACTATAATATCACATGAGAAAGGTTGTGAAGCAATAGCTTCAACTCTTGAACAGGATAAATTAATTCCTGTCGTACTGGCTAAATTCCTAATGGAATCAATTAATTTCATTTTAAGGCATAACTACTTCCTATTTATGAAACAGTTCTATTTGCAGATATAGGGCACCGCCATGTGACCAGATTTACTCCCAGCTACGCGAACCTATATATGGGTAAGTGGGAGGATGATGTCATCTGGTCCGACATGGAGCTGGGGGTAAATCTGGTCCTATGGCGGCGTTACATAGATGACGTAATATTTATATGGAGAGGTACCCCATGTGAACTAGAGCGGTTCAAATTACATCTAAATGGGAATGATAGAAATTTAAAATTCACATTCAAAGAAAGTAAGAAATGTATTGAATTTTTGGACCTTCAGTTTTACATTGAAAACAACATCCTTCAAACAAAAGCTTACTATAAACCAGTACAAGCGAACAACTATCTCCTGCCAGCAGTCACCATTACCCTAATTGGATTAAAAATATCCACAAGGGACAGCTGCTCAGGATCAAACAAAATTGTTCAGACCCTTTAGTATTTGATGCACAGGCACAAAATTTAAAACAAAGGTTTATTGATCGTGACTACAATAGACATCTGCTTGATAGAGCTGTTGACACAGTAAAAGCCATAACAAGATCTGATTTATTGGAATACAATCAAAAGGAGAAGAGTGAAAACAAGACAGATACACTGGCGACACACTTTATTCGAGCTCGGCTAGTCCCACGAATTCGGGTATACCCGGGTGTATTGAGGTTTGTGACTGTTTTCTGCCCGAGTGCATTGAGTTATTTTCCAGGCAGGGATTGAAGCATTTTATTCCCGCTGGCTGCAATACTGCACAATATATATATATATACTGCATTACAATTCATGAATTTATGCCATCTGGTAGACACGCGAAGCATTGCAGCCTATTAAATCCTAATCATTATCATATAACAGATCAGCCGCCCATCAGCCAGTCATGAACCCAGGCTGGGAAGGCAAATGCAACGGGGCTTGTCAGAGGTGAGGAGCGGCGCATTCCAGGTATCTGCCAGGTACATACCAGGTATTTGCTCGAATAAAATGTGTCGGTGCAGTACAGTGGCATTTATCACACAGTACAACTCTTTGGCACCACAGATTATCAAAACACTTGGGAAATTCTGGGGTCTTCTGGGCAGGATGAACTCCTTAAAGGTCATCTGAAAGAGAAACCAGAAATATAGTTTAAGAGAGCAAATAATCTTAAAATGAAACTATCACCCAGCTGTCCCTTCAGTAAGAATTCACTTAAAACAAGAGAGGTAATAAAGGGCTACTTCCCTGGTGCAAAATGTATAGCTTGTCAACACAGTATCAAGACAAATAAGTTCATATCCTATGTTACAAAGAAAGAATATCCAATCAGAACACTAATCAATTGTCATAGCCAGTTTGTGATTTACCTTTTGGAATGCCCGTGTGGCCTACAATATGTGGGCCGCACGGGCAGAACCTTACAAAGCAGATTAGGGGATTTATAACATCAAAAGGGGATTTGAATCCCCTAATGTGTCACTCCACTTCAAATTAGAACATGCTCAGAGCCCAACAGGATTGAAATGCCATGCCATTGAATGTCCCATTTTCTGTAAGCGAGGAGGAGATAAAATAAATCATATCTCCAAAAGAGAATCCTTTTGGATTTTTGAATTGAAAACGCTTAGTCCACGGGGGTTAAATGTAGAATTTGACCTATCAGCCTTTTTTAAATAATCTCATATGATTCTTAAATAATCTCATATGATTCAAATATGGATAATGGAATTGTCTGCCGACAAGTGTCATACTTTTGATTGCCATAGTCCATTATAAATTATTGTTACAGCCTGCTTTCTCAAACAAAGAAAAAAATAGGTGTGTATAGCGCTAAAAAGTGATGTGATAAACGTTAAAGTGAAGTGATAACAGTGATTCTACACTACCAATAATATTACATAAGCTGCCAGGTGACACTAACCCCAAGAAACAGTTAGTAAAAAACCAAACATATACAATACAGACCGGCGCCGTAATAGTCCAAAAGGAGATGCAAAGTCCAATGGTGACAATGTCTCTTTGACTGATATCTGCAGAAGTATTGGGATGCTCCAACCTTCTTCAAGATGTTACTCCACACACATGTCAGGGAGAAAAACAAAGAAGACACACAGCTGATACTATCAAACAGGGTGGACAAAACAAGACAAACAAACGAGACAAACACTACATAAAACAAGTAAGGCTGACTATATTAAAAGGAGAATTTATTACACATATATAAATGAGGCAGATGCGGGATCCGGTGTGTTAAAACCAGAATCCTACTTACAGGAATGCCACAGGTCAAACGCAGAGGATAGGGTGTATCTGTTCTTGCTGCTGCTGCTCCGTCAGAACACGTGACCTCCCAGGGATTCTCTCCTTCGGCGACCGGAACTGCGTCACTCTCCGTGACACAGGAGCTTCCGGGGGCTCAAGCCCTCTCTCTCTCCGAAATCACCTCTCTGGGAGCGGATAACAAGCGCCAAAAATATCCTCTGCAAGTTGAGTCTGAGGCCCACGTCCTGCCAAGTCTCTGCCACACTGCACAATAAAATCTGACAAACGGCCCAATGCGTTTCGTGCGCATGCGCACTTCTTCAGAAGGTACGTCACAAGGGGCATGAATACCTTATATACTGACGGAATCAATGCTATTGGATATAGAATACTCCCATCAGCCTCTGGTAAATTACAAAAAAAGAAAAAAAGCAGATTTTATTAAAAATAGATTTTTGGAGAAAGATTATGATGAGGGGATGTTGGACAGAGCAATGCTAAAAGCAGACTGTAAAAATAGGAGTGATCTGTTGAAACCTAGAATAAAGAGAAAGAAAAATGATCAACTAGATTTTGCATTTATTACAGGTTACAATAAAGAATCAAAAAAGATCACTAGGATCTTAAATAAGCATTGGGACATCCTAAAGAATGATCCTATATTAGGAAAAGAAATTCCAGAGAGATCTAGTGTTCTGTTCCGAAAAGCTAACAACCTAAAAAATCAACTGGCACCCAGTGCACTCAGAAAGAAGAAAACTAGCCAGAACAATTGGCTTAGTCACAATATGGGATTTTATGGGTGCAAAACTTATAGGGCATGCCAGTTTAAATCTCCTAATACTGTGAGTTTCAGCTCCAATGTCATAAATGAAAGTTTTAATATCAAAACCTGTCTTACCTGTAGATCGGATCATGTCATATACCTACTCGAGTGCCCTTGTAAAATCCAATACGTTGCAAAACTGCTAGACCAATCAGAACTAAGATTTTGGAACATCTAAGCAGTATAAAACGACAACTTAAGACGCACAGTGTATCTGATCATTTTTCATTATTCCACCAAGGAGATCCAACAGGTTTAAAATACACAGCCATTGAACAGGTTAAACAACATTTGAGAGGGGGGGACAGAGAAATAGAGCTACTGAAGAGGGAATCTTTTTGGATCCACTGTTTGGGCAGTCTCACACCAAGGGGGCTAAATATGGAGTTGGACATCATGCCATTTCTGAAATGAATTTGCTCTAACTCTGGCTTTATGTCTTCCCTTTAGGCATCCTATCTTTCATTATGTGTGTTTTTTTTACTTTTTTTACTTTTTTGACTCTTAGTGATTGCTTATCTCTATGTGCATTTGGGTATAGTTTCCATGTGTTAGAATATTCATTCCCTGTCCCATTATTATTATATTATTTTATCTTATTATTACCACCATGGGATAAATAACTGTTTAATTCAATTTTATAAATAATTTGTATAAACCTATGTATTATAAATATGTGTTCTATCAACAAGTCTTCCTCGTAGAATCCATTGTATTAGGATTTTAATATATATAATAATACATGCCAATATTTATCTGAGTCTTTCCGTATTAAGTATCAAGTATTACCAACTTTCCATTATCTGCACCTAAATTGTACCTCTTAAGTACTAAATTGCACCCATTTCTCTTGTATTGATATATGAGTGAGCTAGATCCAGCATTTAACATTAACCCCATTAGCGCTTTAAGGAACAGTTGTTCCATATAACTAATTAGCAACCAAGCTATATAATACACAATGTAACTTTGAGACTTCACACTCCTGACGAAGCCGACATGATTACGTAGCGAAACGCGCTGAGTGGGAGTCTTTCTTGCGGAGCAGTCTGGAGAGGAGTCACTGAAGGTCCAGCCCCCACCAACAGACGAAACCGGATCTGACGTCAGACGCCGAGCCGTGCGGTGACGCAGTTGAGCAGAGGCAGAGACGGATGAGCGTGGAGAGTTGCGGGATGGTGAGCCAGCTGGCTGTTGATATCCTCTCATACACTTATTAAGTGTGACATGCCCGATTTTATCCTTTATATTGTGAGTGCATTATTTACTTAGATAAATTATTTTTAAACCTTGGTTGATCTGCGCTATGCAAGTTTGTTCTCTCTCTTACATCTGGGACTTACCTTCCTGAGTACCTGAACCACCCTGACGATTACTACACTACACACCCACCATTGACTGATTGTCAACCCTGCTGTTTTGACTCTTACATGTTGTAAGTAGTCATTTCTTAAGAGCCAAGATTTTGGAAACGCATCTTCCCCATTGAAATTCTACTGCACTTAGATCTATTTTATTTTGTGTTTCTTCCCTGTGCTCCCCCTGGATTTCGTGTCTACTACTGTTACCATTACGGACGGGTGAAGACTACCCCTCCCAGTGGGTCAGAGCAGGGGGTGAAATTGTACACACTTTTTATTTTTATGTTCCACTTATTATAAGAGATATATATTTTTTCACTTTATTTTCAGTGATCACCCTATATCTGTTGTGCCTGTTTTTACTTTATCACTGTACCTCAAACCTACAGACAGAGCCAGCTATTTGAGGAACAACAGCTACACACTAAGCATGCAACCATCTACAGTCAAGATTGGCCTGTAGTTTGAGACAGTGTTTTTGTCCACGCTTTTGAAGATTGGGACAACTCTGGCAATTTTCTAAGTCTTAAGGATACAGCTTGCAGACAGAATAGAGTTGACTAGGGAAGCAATCGGTTTGGCAATGGCTAGGGAACCAAGTCTTAGGAACTTAGATTATAGTACGTCAGGTCCAGATTGGTGTCAGAATCGCGGCTAAACCCCGCCCTGTGGACGTGTCACGCACCAACAACACGGACGCGCGCACGCCCCTGTCTGCGTGTACACGGCATACTAGTAGGGAGATCTTGGGTCCTCGTTCCCGTCACGTAAACACGGCAGACCACCTCATCAGTGACACAGTCGCCTAACACCGCCCCCCCCCTGCGTGTGCACGCCGTGCAGCAGGTAATGACTGGACCGAACTCATCTGTCTCTCACCTGATAACTATTCACCTTCCTCCTATCGGCTCACAGACATCACTATCCCTTCTACTTCCCTATTGGCTCCTGTTCATTTTTGTGCCCAGTCAGCGCTCTGCTAGTTGCTGAGCATAAACTATTGTTTGTGTATTGTGCTTGCTGCTTACTGATCGTTGCCTGTTGCTGTGCCTTGCTTGACCTTCGTTGTGACCCCTGCTCATACCTTAACTTTTCTCTTCTGTATGCCTGGACCTCGGCTTACTTTTGGACTCCCGCTCTCTCCTCTCCGTGACCATGGCTACGGATTATGACCACTCTTCTTTCTCCAATTCCTGACTATGGCAAGTACCACGACCTACCTGTACTCTCCTATCCTGACCCGGCTACACAACCCTGACCCTGCAATCCGGACCTTGTCTCGTGGTAGTAGGGCAGCGGTTATACATATCCCAACCTCAGCCTCGCGGTCTAGTCCAGTTTGTGGTGAGCACACGTTACAATTGGCTGCTTAGTATTAATTTGAGGAGCATTTGTGTAATCTCCTCCAGAGATACTGGGACAAATTGAACATTTTGGGCAGTGTTGGGAGAGGGTGGAGCTATGGGGGTACTCTCAGAATGGGGTTCATGTTTGTGGGTTGTATTTCGCTAATAAGTTAGTAGCACACTACACAAAGTATTCATTGATTGCATTTGCAATGTCAGTGGGATTTGTCAGAGTGATATCTTCCCTAATGATATTACATGGTTGTTAATGGCTAGAAGGCTGGACTATATTGTTGATAACCTTCCATAAGTTAGCTGAGTTTGATGTATGTCCTGGGACAGGGGGTTTGGCCCGGGATTAAAGGGGTTACACCCCATTTGGCCACCCCCTACTCTCACCTGGAAAGCAAGGGGTTAACTGGACTGTGGTCCAGTAATGTGTTTTTACCTTGCTTCAGCATCCTAATGTATATTCCCCTGTAAAAATGTATTGTTTCTGTTCCAGTGTTTGCACCAACACATACACTGGGATTGATGCGGGAGGTAAAGGGTTAAGGCTAACAGTGTTTCTAGCTCTTTGTTCCATGTTCCTGCCTTTTCAGGCACCATTTTGCAGAGTCCCATAAGTCGCCATTGGAGCTCCATGCATTCCAATGGCAGAAGGAATAAAATTATTTTTGCCCCTAGCCCCTAAGAACCCCCATACACGACCCCCATTGGGTCCGGGAATGAGGGACCCCCGTAAAGAGGGGGTTTGCGCCATTGACTTTAATGGTGGAGCGGAGGCCCCATTGAATCCAATGGTGGCGTGCGCCCATGCATTGTCTATGGCGGCGCCGGCCATTGATTCCAATGGGGAAAAAGCCGCGTGGCGTGAAAACGGCTAAGTCAGAAATGGGGAAAAATGAAAGTCTATATCTCTGGTTCTGGAAGAACCAGAGGGCTGGGATTTGGGTGGCATGTAGCAAAGGTTCCGGCATGAATGCATGGCCATTCCCAGCCCTCACGGAACCACCAGACGGAGTGTGGGCAAATATAAAGATTTTTGTTTTTTCCATAGACTTCAATGGCGTCGTCTCCCCATTGAAGGTCTATGGCGGGGAACTCCATAGACTTCAACTGCGGAGCTGCGCCATTAAAAGCCTATGGCGGCGGAACCCGTTGATTTCAATGGGGAAAGAGTGAAAGGCAGAGATTCATTTTTAAAGGGAAGAATCCTGCATTTTAAAAGTGTTTTAACCTGCATTTGTGTATCTCCGGTTCTGGGGGTCGCAGAGGGCGGAGACTTGGCCACAATGGAGATACAGTTCCGGCAAGAAAAGCTGGCAAGTATCGACCCACTGGGCCCAACGGAACCGATTATATAAATATGAGAATATATTAAGCTATGAATAGTATTTTGGATCTGGTACGCAGACCCCATCTGCTATGTTAATAGGTCAGAAGGACAGACAGATGGTCTAGCATAAGCCCCCTGATCAAAGGTTGACCGCTCTGCTTGTATACACTTGGGCGGAAGAACAAAGTGGCTGAGTGGTCTGTAAGCGTCATAGTTCACACTTGTAGATAAGGGAGAGTCTACTTCAAAGGATTTTGCTAGCCAGCTAGGCACCCCAGGGTTAAGAGATAGGCCTGAGATGGTATAACCTGTAGCAAAATATGTTATAAGGAGCTCCCAGCCGGGCACCACATACTAAGGCCAATGCCTAATGGGATATAGCAGCAGGAACAATTCGGAGGAGATAATCTTTAGAAAAGAGAAGCACACGTGCAGTATCCAATAAAATACAGTTTATCCAAAATGATAAAAGTGGAGGCTTACAGGATCCCAATGGGAAAACAGCATTGACGGTGGTGATTTATATACATATATTTTCTATTAAGTGTTTATATATATTATTCACTGTGTTTAGGCCATCTTGTGTGTTCCTATATCGGAGAAAATAACTAATCTGGAACAACAACATAAATCTAACCCATCACTAAGACTCTACAAGGTACTTTCCGCCACTAGAAACAAATTAAAAGGCATTCAACTAGAAAAGGTTGAAAAGGCCCTTAAATGGACCAACCAAAGATATTATGACAAGGGCAATAAGGCTGATAGACTCTTGGCCTCCAAATTAAGAGGCATACAAAAAAGATCTCAGATAACGTCGATCAGGGGTGGGTCTGGTGAGATGTTATATAACGAGAAGAAAATAGCGGAGAAATTCACCAAGTTCTACACCAAACTCTATAATTTGAAGACTCAGAAGGGGACCTCGGAGTTGCCGAGATCAGAGGCAATTTCGCACTACCTCTACGACTGCGAACTCCCCACACTGACAGAGGAGGAAAACTCCTTCCTCAATGCCAAAATTACTAAAGAGGAGTTGGTATCCTCGGTGAAGTCTTCTAAGATATCCAAAACACCAGGCCCTGACGGCTTTTCCAACGCATATTACAAAAGATTTCTCCCAATATTGTCTAATCATCTACTAAATTTGTTCAATTCATTTCTGGAAGGGAACCCTATCCCATCGTCAATGTCCTTGGCAAACCTTGCCATTATTCATAAAGAAGGGAAAGACCCAGCGCAATGCGGGAGTTACAGGCCCATATCACTCCTAAATAACGATCTCAAATTGTACAGCAAGATCTTGGCGAATAGATTGAACCCTATCTTGCCAAGATTAATAGACTTTGATCAAGTGGGATTTGTTTTGGGACGTCAGGCCTCAGACAATACACGGAAAATGTTCAACATAATTGAACATGTCCACCTCACAAACTACAAGGCAATTCTCCTGAGCTTGGATGCAGAGAAGGCATTTGACAGAATTGATTGGCTATTCCGTAGTAAAACATTAGAAAAATTTGGCTTCAAAGACACATTTCTAGAAGGAGTCCAGGCACTGTACCAAAATCCATCTGCAATAGTTAGGGCCCCGGGCGGAAACTCAGAGAGATTCCAAATAAGAAACGGTACAAGACAGGGTTGCCCCTTGTCCCCCCTCCTTTTTGCTCTCACCATAGAACCACTGGCGGCTAAAATACGAAATAATATAAATATCAAAGGCGTAGCAATCGGAAACACAAACTATAAAATCTCCCTATTCGCCGATGATATTATTCTGACCCTAACCCAACCCCAAACTTCCCTTCCTAATCTCCAAAGAGAACTGGAAGACTTTGGCAATATTTCTGGATACAAAATTAATAGTGAAAAATCAGAGGCCCTCAATCTCAGCCTCACAGAGCCAGAAGTGAAACTACTTAAAATAAACTTTGCGTATAAATGGAGCCCCTCATTTAGAAACAGGGGAAGGCCCAGTAGAGCATGATTATATGCTTAAATGGGCCACCGAACTGAACATATCCATTGAAGAGGAAGACTGGAAAGAAATATGGGAAGCAGCCTCTGCGACGTCCATATGTACTACTACAAAGGAGAACATCTATAAGATACTCTTCAAGTGGTATCTTTCTCCAGTGAGACTACAACAAATATACCCTCTGGCATCAGATCTTTGTTAGAGAGACTGTGGTCAAAAGGGGGACATGGCACACATTTGGTGGTCATGTCCAGAAATGAAGAAATACTGGACTAAGGTCCAAAATTTAATAAAAGAGGTCACGACCCTCGAACTACCTATTGATCCACTGACCTACCTGCTTGGTAGACCGACTGAGGAAATTGGCTGACCAGTGAGGAAATTAATCTCCTTTATTCTCACAGTGGCGAGATGTGAAGTTGCGGCCTCATGGAAGAAAGTAACCCCTCCCACTAAGGGAATGATTAAAAAAGGAATTAACGAGGTGATGCAGATGGAAAAACTCACAGCCTACCTAAAGCAAAAAACTAACCCATTTTACCAGGTATGGGAACCATGGCTGATCTTATAGAACAACACCATCACCACTTTTCCCCTCCACCCAGTGGAGGACTCCTGATATAGGAAAACTCAAACTCAGCAAATTGGAGGTCGGCCGCTTCGGGGAAATGCCCCCCCCCCCCATCTCCACTCCCCCTCCTTCTACCCCCACTATCTGTCACCCTCCCCCCAAACCCCCACTTCTTCACTAGCCTTAGCTTCCCCTCTCTGGGAAGCCCCACCTTCTGGGCATTTTGCCATGCCCCTCTTCCAGAAAAGTAAGAAAATGTTCTATTGTATTGGGATGTAAAAATCAATATATGCATGTATGTAACCATGTAACTACCCAATAAAAAATTTTGGGGAAAAAAAAATGCGGCTCAGCCTATACTCATTGTTTTTTGTGTCATTCTGAGATTGCTGTATGAACTGCTAATCAAGATTTCTGATTATTTCGTCATTCCAATTCTAAGTAAGGCAATATTTTGTCTGTTATTTGTATATCTCATGTGTTCACCTTTTTCAAGGAATAAATTCTATTTTATCATATCTAGTCGTGTTCAGTTCAACCCAGGTAATTTGGTGTATATTATAGCTTGTCATAAAGTTACCGTGACAAGCCTATGATAAACTGGTGGCAGCGGTGGGATTGAACTGAACCTGTATTACAGTAAACTGCGGGACTCAGTAATACAGTTGGAACTCGAGGTGAATTGCGAGTTCCTAAGACTAAAGATATTGGACACAGTGTACAACATATAACACAAGATATGGCACCACCTCACTGTTCCCCTACTTGTGAGAAGCATTGCCTCCAGAACCAAAGTGCCAGTCATCCGTGTGACTGGAGCCGGGCACCGAGACCGGAGGAGTGCATCAAGTTGGCGCGGGAACCTGCAGCCAGCAAGGCTGAAAGAGAGGCGGCGATCGGTGAGCATGAAACCCGGCCGGCTGAGCAAAGAAACACCGCTGCAGCCGCCGTAACCATCAAACCGCCCGGAGAGCAGGGAATGGACCCAGCTCCGGGATGGCAGAGACTTGGGGAGGGAGCGGGTGGTCTCGGAGACCACTGAAGTCTTGCACCAGGAGAGGTAACGGCCGTTGCGGCGGCCCGTCCATTTTCCATGAAAGATCTAGCACTGGTGTGTGCGTTGGGCGAGACGTGGTTCCTGGCGAAGTGGACCCAGTTCATGGTGTTGGTGCCGCACCGACCCGCCTACCCCCTCCCAGAACCTGGCACTCGAGCAACTCTGCTCTGGACTCAGCAGCCCCTTGCGGGGGGCAGTCCACCGGCAGCGGAGAAGCTCCGGCATGAGCCCGGCGCTCGAGCAACTCTGCTCTGGACTCAGCAGCCCCTTGCGGGGGGTAGTCCACCGGCGGCGGAGAAGCTCTGGCTTCAGCCTGGCGATCGAGCACCTCCGCTCTGGACTCAGCAGCCTCTTGCGGGGGGTAGTCCACCGGCGACAGAGAAGCTCCGGCAGACGCCGCGGCGCTATCACTGCCAATCAGCGGGCCAAAATAATGCCCGGTGCACGGACCGTGCACGGTCGGGTGAAGAAGCCCCTCAGAGCCAGCACTCACGAGCTGCGGAAAAGATGACCCAGTTAGCGGCATCCTCTGATGGCTCCTGCCCAGCCGGGGCGACAACCCTTCGCGTGATGTCCCCTGGAGAACCTGGCCGGGCTGCATCGGCAACAGCGGCGGAGAGCGGCGGCCATCCATCGTATCCCAGTGGAGAACCGGCGGCGGCGGAGAAGAAGCCGCCATTCTGGCATCCTGCCGGCGGCAATTTTATTTGGGGGGAGGGTTGGGGTGTGCAGGAGGTGGGTGTTTCACATTGTTTGGCGGAGTCGACGATCCCCAGCGATGACCGGAGCCCCACGATCTACGCCGGCGACCCTGTACCAAGGCCGGGTGCTGTTGCAGCAGCTACCCTTTGCTCACCCGTGGCGGCGGCAGAAGAGCTGCGATTCCGGCAAAGTGCGGAGCCCTTTCTGAGTGGGGGGAGGGACAGGAATTGCGGGAGGGGATTATTTTACCGGGTTTGAATGGAGCCATGTTTCTCCATGAGGACCTGGGTCCCTTGTCCTGCACCGTTTTACCTGTGCCAAACCCGGGAGTTTTTGCGGCAGTTGCCCGTTGCATCCCGGCCAAGCTGATGCCGGCAGCAGCCACTCCAGTCCCCCTGCAATCGGGACCAACGAAGGTGGCGGTCTCTGCGGGGACCGGCGAGATAAGCCAGACCAAGTCGCAGACAGACCCTGACTTATTTTTTCCCTTGACTGTACTCTGTTGTTCCCTTGTAGGGGTGACCGGTGGGTGGCAGGAGATAGGGGCACCAGGGGAGGGGAAGGAAGGGCAGCTTGTAGGGCAGCTAGGCTTCCCCATTACCCTGGTGGAGCATCAAGGGGACTTTCAGTTAAGAGCCCCACTGTTGCAGCCTTGCTATGGGCTGGAGGTATCAGGGGCAGTGGCACAGTTAGACCACCCCAGGATTACCTACCAGCAAGGAGCTAAGGTGGGTGCATCTGCACCAGCAACCCTGAGCTCACCTCTGGTAATGGGGGCACAGCTTCAGGGAGAGGGGCTAGCCCCATTAGCACCCAGCTCTAGGGTAGGATTGCCTGGGAGAGGGTTGGGTGGGCCAGTGGGAACCGGGGAGGGAAGGCAGCAAGTGAGCCATCCAGATTTCCCCATTACCCTGGCAGAGCCTCAGGGGGTCTCTCGGTTTAGAGCCCCACTCTTGTTGCCTGGCTTTGGGCTGGAGGTATCAGGGGCAGTGGCACAGTTAGCCCACCCCCAGATTACCTGCCGGCCAGGAGCCAAGGCAGGTGCAGTGCCCCTGGGCTCCTCTCCGGTAATGGGCAGGCAGTGTCAGGGAGATGGACTCACTCAGGTGACCCTAGAATCCAGGCTAGGAATAGCTAGGGAGAAGCGGAGTGAGGGAAGGCTGCAGGTAGGTAGCCAGTACCAGGTCCCAGTAGGGGAAGAAGGGCTAGTGGTAGCCGGGGAGGGGAAGCAGCAGGTATGGCAGCTAGAGTTCCCCATTACCCTGGCGGAGCCTCAGGGGGTCTCTCTGATCAGCAACCCCCTGTTGCGGCCTGGCTATGGGCTGGGGGTATCATGGGCAGTGGCAAGCTTGTGCCACCCCAGGGATACCTGCCAGCCAAGAGCTAAGGCGGTTGCATCTGGAGAGGTGACCCTGAGCTCATCCCTGGTAAGGGGGAGACAAGGTCAGGGAGGTAGGTGCACTCAGGTAGTTCCAGTGTCTGGGTTAGGATTGCCTAGGGGGGAGCGGAGGGCAGGTGGGCTGCAGGGAGGTAAGCAGCAGGAGTCATCAGCAGGGGCTGAGGTGCTGGGCCTAGGGGAGGCTAGGCAGGGAGACACTGTGGAGCAGGGAGAGATAGGAGGTCAGTGGGGTGTCAGGAAGCTGGCAGAAGCTAGGGATGGGCTAGGTAGGCAGGAGGTCCCTTGTTCTGACTTACCAGGAGAGACCCCCCGACAGATTCCCCAGGGATCCCAGAGGTGGGGCTGTGGGTAGGTAGGCAGCTAGGAGCAGTAGCCAGGGCTAGGGGGTACAGCAGAGGGTTCTGTCCCCAGGGCAGCCAAGGGTAGATACAGGGAGGAAAGGCAGCACAATGGAGTGGGGAGGAGTGATGCTGGCCCTAGCAGCAGTGGTGGTAGCGGGTGATTGTTTCTTGGTCTTCAGTTTTGAGAGGGCAGGGGCAAAGCACCTGGGTACCAGGGACCCCAGTACAGGATACGGGGAGATTGCCTTGTCCCAGGGGGCACAGGAGAGGGTAGGAGTCAGAACCCCAGGTGGTTTCTGGATTCCAGAAGTAATGCCACTCGGGGTGGGGACTGCCCTAGAGCCAGGGAGGAGAGGCAAGGGTATGGCGGAGCAGCTACAGGTGGCACAGGGCCAGGGCAGGTAGGGTCCCTACAGGATAGTGACATAGCTCTTTCCCAGACTTGGTTGACAGGAAAGCGATGGTCTGTGCTTGATAGCTGGTCTCTCGCTTGTGCAGAGACATGCCAGTCTCTGGGCAGTATGCAGCCTGCTCTGCAGAGGTGCCCCTTCACGATGGGCTTGGTTCACCAGGCACTGGGTGGGGGGCAGAGGGTGGCAAAGGAGAATGCCCGGCGGCCACGTTGAAGCCCTGCTCAGCAGGATCTGGACTTCACTATCCAATGTGGCCAGAACAATGTACTGGACAATGCCGGAGGACAATTTTGCCAGGCCAACCCCTCAGGACTTATTTAGTGCTTCAAGGATGCCAGTGGTGTCCCAGTGCCAGGGTGGTCAGCTGGGTCACAAGGCACCCATTGAGCAGGGGAGTTGTCATGGGAGAGGGGGTTTGGCCCGGGATTAAAGGGGTTACACCCCATTTGGCCACCCCCTACTCTCACCTGGGAAGCAAGGGGTTAACTGGACTGTGGTCCAGTAATGTGTTTTTACCTTGCTTCAGCATCCTAATGTATATTCCCCTGTAAAAATGTATTGTTTCTGTTCCAGTGTTTGCACCAACACATACACTGGGAGTGATGCGGGAGGTAAAGGGTTAAGGTTAACTTAGTGTTTATAGCTCTTTGTTCCATGTTCCCGCCTTTTCAGGCACCATTTTGCAGAGTCCCATAAGTCGCCATTGGAGCTCCATGCATTCCAATGGCAGAAGTAGTGGTTTTGGACCTGTTTTCCAGCGACAACCAGCAGGTGGCGTCCGAGAGGAGGAGCGTCGGTTTCCCGATTGTAAGTCAATGGGGCCATTGACTTCAATGGGGGTTCCTCGACACTGATCTCCAGGAACAGGTTGGCAGCCATTCAAACCGCAGACCGCAAAAGCGGATACAATGTTTTTGAAAAGAGCTTTATCGCTTGGTTCAAGTTCAATGACAATTGGCGTGGGAATCTTAGGTTCTAGGGCACCTGGGAATAAAATTCTTTTTGCCCCTTGCCCCTAGGAATCCCCACACACGACCCCCATCAGGTCCGGGAATGAGGGACCCCCGTAAAGGGTCGAGCGGAGAAAGAGGGTCGCGCCATTGACTTTAATGATGGATTGGAGGCCCCATTGAATCCAATGGTGGCGTGCGCCCATGCATTGTCTATGGCAGCGCCGGCCATTGATTCCAATGGGGAAAAAGCCGCGTGGCGTGAAAACGGCTAAGTCAGAAATGGGGAAAAATGTAAGTCCATATCTCCGGTTCTGGAAGGACCAGAGGGCTGGGATTTGGGTGGCATGTAGCCAAGGTTCCAGCATGAATGCATGGCCATTCCCAGCCCTCTCCGAACCACCAGACGGAGTGTGGGCAAATGTAAAGATTTTTGGTTTTTCCATAGACTTCAATGGCGGGGTCTCCCCATTGAAGGTCTATGGCGGGGAACTCCATAGACTTCAACGGCGGAGCCACGCGATTAAAAGCCTATGGCGGCGGAACCCGTTGATTACAATGGGGAAAGAGTGAAAGGCAGAGATTCATTTTTAAAGGGAAGAATCCTGCATTTTAAAAGTGTTTTAACCTGCATTTGTGTATCTCCGGTTCTGGGGGTCGCAGAGGGCTGAGACTTGTCCACAATGGAGATACTGTTCCGGCAAGAAAAGCTTGCAAGTATCGGCCCACTGGACCCAACAGAACCGATTATATAATATGAGAAGATATTAAGCTATGAATAGTATTTTGGATCTGGTATGAGAACGCAGACCCCATCTGCTATGTTAATTGGTCAGGAGGACAGACAGATGGTCTAGCATAAGCCCCCTGATCAAAGGTTGACCGCTCTGCTTGTATACACTTGGGCGGAAGAACAACGGGGCTGAGTGGTCTGTAAGTGTCATAGTTCACACTTGCAGATAAGGGAGAGTCTACTTCAAAGGACTTTGCTAGCCAGCTAGGCGCCCCAGGGTTAAGAGATAGGCCTGAGATGGTATAAAAATGAGGCTCAGTCTATACTCATTGTCTTTTGTGTCATCCTGAGATTGCTGTACGAACTGCTAATCAAGATTTCTGATTATTTCGTCATTCCAATTCTAAGTAAGTACATATTTTGTCTGTTATTTGTTTATCTCGTGTGTTCACCTATTTCAAGGAATAAATTATATTTTATCATATCTAGTCGTGTTCAGTTCAACCCAGGTATTTTGGTGTATATTATAGCTTATCATAAAGTTACTGTGACAATGTATTCTGGCGAAGATTGACAGAGTAATATTGTGTTTTGGCATGTCTTGCTTGCCTTGTACACATATTCCACAGGTATCTGTAGTTATAACGATCCTTGGTAGGGCCAGTTACTTTGTAGATTTTGAACAAGGCATCCCTGAAATGGTAGAGCGCTATAAGGTCAGTGGTAGCCCATGGAAGGTGGGCCCCCCGTACTCTTATTCTGCATAGTGGAGCATGGGTATCACAGAGTTTTAAGAACTCAGATTGGAAATAGTCGAGTGCAGAATTGGGGTCAGGAATTAAGTTGATTCTGTAACAAGGGCAGCTGAGAAGGTCAGCCAAAAACTGTTGTGGGTTAACATTTCTAAATGTTCTGGTGATGAGAACATTGGGGCTTGATTGGGGTTGTTTGATTTTCCTTACACAGTACACTATTGCATGGTCACTGAGAATGTGAGGAAGGATGCCAGAGGATTGGATTCTGCTGGGATAAGAGGAGAGAGTCCAGTCTAGCAAGGAATGGTTGTGAGATTTAGGTTAAGTGACTTGAGTTGTATCTGGATTTTGCGTTTTTTAGGGTTGAGCCAATTGTAGTTGAAATCCCCAAGAACTAGCAGCACACTCTTCTCATTCAGAGAGGAAATGGAGCCAAGAAGCTGGATGATATCAGTCAGGGACTGTAGAGGGGCTTTAGGGGGCGGTATATGCCAGCAATCAGGATAGGCATAGAAAATGGGAAGCAGATTTTGCCAACAAGGATTTCAAAAGAGGGTGGGCTTGGGGGCACTTTAACAGCGTAAATTGTAAGGTGTCTTCAATATAATATAACACCCCTCCTCCTATCTTTAACCTATTTTTCCCAGAGATGGAGTATCCCTGAATGGTGATATTAGCATCCAGAGCTTTAGGATTAGCAATGTTTCTGTGAGAATGATAGCTTTGGGTTTTTGCATAAGGCACCATGCCCATAGTTCATCCAGTTTGGGCAGCAGGCTCTGATTATTTATATGGGCAACAGATAGACCTTTTTGGAATTTGAAGGAGGTATTCTCAGGTGTATGGGACAGAGGTAAAAAGGGAGGGCCTGGGTTAAGTTCAATATCACCTGCTAAAGCGAGTAACAGTATGAGAAGAAATTTGAGTAGTATTTTGCAGGTTTTAAATGTGTGATGTTTGCTAGTAGAGTGAGCGTTGGTTGGTGTTGCTGGTTTTCTGAGTTCTCCACCCACATTCAGTAGATAGTGCAAGGCTTTTGAGTAATCCAGGGTGTATAATGATATTGGGTGTGTGCAAAGAGGGAGCAGTTTGTAATTAATAGAGAGAATAAAATTTCCATGGGGCCACAAGAAAGAACAGAGTTGAGATAACTAGTAGGTTCATTATCACAGAGGTAGGTAATGAGCCATGTGAGTAGTTGCAGTACATAAGTGGGGGGAGAGGAAGCCTCAGTAGTCTGTTAGAGAACTCTTTTTTTAGAGAGTGATTCTCTACTTGCCTCTTCAGGCATGGACCTCTTTTTCAGACTGCTTTGAAAATGTAATGTATTTTTATTTATGTCTAAGATAGCATCCTTTAATGGTAAAGGCCTCAATAGTCCCAGAAAAAGGAGGAAGATTTATAATGTTATTTTTGAATTGAAACCAAATATATTATGCTTACAGGAAACTCATTTTACCACTAAAGAAGAACATTTTCTTAATAATAGGAAATATCCTACTCTATATTTCTCATCTGCATCATCTAAAAGAAAAAGAGTAGCAATTTTGCTTAAATAAAATTCCCATTCAACTTAACAAAGAAGAAAAAGGATAAGGAGGGTAGATATTTAATGATTAAAGGACATGTGTTTAGGAAAATGATTACTATCATTAATATTTACACTCCCAACACTAATCAGTATAATTTTTCTCATGACCTATCTCCCATTATGGCACAATTTATGGAAGGGATCACTATCTGTTGTGGAGACTTTAATTTACCTTTTGATGCATTAATGGATAGATCTCCATGGAACGCCAAAAGAGATAACTCAGAAGCTGTACAATCAGAGAGTGAATTAAAACAATTGGGTATGATTAATTCACGGCATATGTTAAAACCTACATGTAGAGATTATCCATTTTATTCTTCTTCTCATGATACCTACTCTAGAATCGATCATATATTTATATCCAATCAAGCCTCACATTTGTTAATACTGTACATGCAAATATAGATTGTATCTTAGTATCAGACCATGCTCCCATATCACCTTTGTTGAAAATTATTCCAGTTTCACCAAAGACATTTTACTGGAAATGGGGTTTTAGTTTACTTCAAGATAAAAATATTAAAGAGGAGATTAGAAGGGATATAATGTAATACTTTGATTTAAATAGACCGGAAGATACTTCTCCTAATGTGTGGGCCGCCTGTAAAGTGATAATTAGAGGTAAAATAATTTGTTTATCTTCAAGATTTAAAAAAAAAAAAAAGTTGAAATAGATAATACTAGAAAAAAGTTATAGGATCTTGAAATGGAGCATAATAGATCAGGCTCCTCTCATACATTGGAACATGTAATTGAGACTAGAGGTAAACACAATATGCTTTTGTCAGAGAAAATAGAAAGGGATATTATGTACTGTATACCAAACAGTTTTTTTTATAATAAAGGTAATAAACCAGAAAGATTACTAGCACTTAATCTTAAAGAACGTCAACAGAGAAACCGTATTCAATACATATCCAATTTTAGAGGGCTCCATCTATGATAGTTACATAGTTACATAGTAGATGAGGTTGAAAAAAGACTTCCGTCCATCAAGTTCAACCTATGCTAAATTTAGATAACAGATACTTTATCCTATATCTATACTTATTGATCCAGAGGAAGGCAAACAAAAAACCCCATTACCGGGAAAAATTAATTCCTTCCTGACTCTAAGAATTGGCAATCGGATTAATCCCTGGATCAACATCCTTCCCATGTATACTTATTTGGTATATCCCTGTTACCTTTCCCATCTAAAAAGATGTCCAACCTTTTTTTGAACAAATCTATTGTATCTGCCATCACAGTCTCCATGGGTAATGAATTCCACATTTTAACTGCCCTTACTGTAAAGAACCCTTTCCTTTGTTGCTGGTGAAATTTCCTTTCCTCCAACCTTAAGGGATGGCCCCGAGTCCTTTGTACTGCCCGTGGGATGAATAGTTCTTTTGAAAGCTCCTTGTATTGTCCCTGAATATATTTGTATATAGTTATCATATCCCCTCTTAGACGCCTCTTTTCTAATGTAAATAAATCTAATTTAGCTAGCCTCTCCTCATAAGTTAGAATGTCCATCCCCTTTATTATTTGGTGGCTCTTCTCTGCACTCTCTCTAGTTCCACAATGTCTTTTCTTAGGATTGGTGCCCAAAATTGTACTCCATATTCAAGGTGTGGTCTTACTAATGCTTTGTAAAGGGGCATAATTATGTTTACTTCCCTTCCCTCCATTGCCTGTTTGATGCAAGATAAGATCTTGTTTGCCTTTGCAGCTACTGCATGACATTGGGCACTATTGCTAAGCCTGCTGTCTACAAGCACTCCTAAATCCTTCTCCATCAAGGATTCCTCCAATATATCTCCATTTAATTTGTATGTCGCCTTTTTATTCTTGTATCCCAAATGCATAACCTTACATTTATCTGTATTAAACCTCATCTGCCATTTACCTGCCCACCTTTCCAGTCTCTCCAAGTCCTTCTGAAGAGAAATTACATCCTGCTCTGATTCTATTACCTTACACAATTTAGTATCATCAGCAAAGATGGAGACTTTGCTCTCGATCCCAACCTCAAGGTCATTAATAAACAAGTTAAAAAGCAGGGGTCCCAGTACCGATCCCTGAGGTACTCCACTCACAACTTAGCCCATGCTTCAATCTCTTTACGACTTAAGTCAGATAAGTATCTGGAATTATGTTCCTCTTATAGGCCTATTGCTTTACTTAATTTAGATGCTAAATTATTTAATAAAATATTAGCCATGAGACTAGAAAACTTGCTTCCTATTCTTATTAATAATGATCAATCAGGATTTAGTTTTGGACACCAAATTTTTTATAACATCCGTAAAAATCTAGATTTGATTCAGTATGCTAAAAAACATAAGATTCCTTCAGTAGCTTTAGCTTTGGACGTAGAAAAGGTATTTGACAGAGTACAGTAGATTGGTTTTATATGGAACAAGTATTATACAAATGTGGATTAGGTCCTAACATTATCAAATTCATATTAGCTAATTATAAAACTCCTTGTGCTCAGGTTTTAGTTAATGGGTCTGTAATGGATAGATTTTTAATTTCTAGAGGGACAAGGCAGGGTTGACCTCTTTCACCTCTTCTTTTTGCTATTGTTATGGAATGATTAGTGCAAAAGATTAGGGAGGATAATCTAATTACACGTATTCAAATGGGTCCAGGTCATTATAACATTTCTATGTTTGCCGATGACATCTTACTTGTTTCAAATCCAGAACAGTCTTTGAATGAATTAAAAGCATTGCTTAATATATTTTATCTTGTATCTGGATTAAAAATTCATTTTGATAAAACAGAAGTTCTCAATCTTACTCTTCCAAGTGATCAAATTGATTTTTTTACTAATCTTTTTCCTTTCAAATGGGCAAAAATGTATATAAAATGTTTGGGTATTCACATATCGAAATCTTACAATACTTTATATAAAGATAACTTTCCAAATCTTCTTAAGGATATATAAGGATCTTCTACAGTGGCATTCATATGAGATTTTTTGATTGGGAGGATTATAAATACAAATATGAATATTTTACCAAGATTAATATCTTTTTCAAGCTTTACCTGTGAAAAGTCCTAAAAGCATCCTAGATTCGATTAAATCTAAAATAATGAAGTTTATATGGGATCATAAACGTCCTCAGGTGGCTAAACACATTTTATTTCGGAAAAAAGGGGTGGGAGGATTAGGTTGTCCAAATATGCATAAATATTATTTAGCATCCCATTTAAGAACTCTTAGGGATTGGTATGCATGTGCTGGTACCAAACAATGGGTAGATATAGAGAATACCATCACTAAAATTCCCTTACATAAGATTATTTGGTTACCTAAACAACATAGTCCTAAGGAGTTATATAAAAATACTATAATTGGCTTTACTCTGGGAATATGGGACTCAACATTCAGGAAATTCAAATTATCTTCTTTTCCTTCTCCTCTGACTCCAATATTGCATAATCTGGAGTTTATTCCTGCATTGGCCTTAGATTTGTATGACCCATGGGAGTCTGGAGGGTGCCATAAAGTGGCCACTTTTTATTACCAGATTTAGATTAAATCTTTTTTCGCAATGCAAATCTGATTTTGATTTGGCAGAAAATAGTTGATTTCAATACTTTCAAATTAGACATTGGATATCACAACCAAATATTAAGAAAGCTGCAATACAAGTAACTACACTTTCTGAGGATATTATTACTCTTTCTCAATCTACTTCAGGTCTTATATCATCTATCTACGATATACATATTCGTATCTATAGTAACATACAACCTAGGTATTTTACAGCTTGGGAAAGAGATGTTGGGCATATAATTTCTGATACTCAATGGTCTGAAATCTGGTTTAGAGCATCTTCATCAACCATTTGTACTCTTCATAGGGAAAATTCCTATAAGATTATTTGTTGTCTCTCAGACAGATGTTGGTGTAACTGTTCCATGGAAGGTTATTTTTTTCATACAGTATATGGTGGTCTTGCTCTAATATACAAACCTTTTGGATACACGTTTTAGAAGTCATAAAGGAAATTACTGGGTTTAGTCTCCAGTTGGATCATGTAGTAGTTTTGTTGGGTGCAGTAGATATGGATAAAAAGTATGTCCTTAAATCTAACTCCAGTTTTCTAATCACACATTTACTATTAGCCACCAAATTGTGCATTGCTTCTAACTAGAAGAATGTATTAGCATCAAATATGCCACAATGGTTGACTAGAGCATGGGAGTTATGTGATTTAGAGTATTACTTTTTCCTGATGTAGCCAGGTTCCCCCTCAGAGTGGCGACACCCCTCCCTCCCTGTACTCACCGCGGTGGTCGGAACAGAGCGGCCGGTCGCAGAGGAGGTGCGGGTGCGTGTGCGCACACGGCGCGCGTCTTCAGTAGTGCAGGGCGGATGCCGGGCAGTAGTGGAGTGGCGATCGCGTCGTCAAGGACTCCCGGCGGCTCCCATTACACGGCGCCGCCATCTTCTTGAGGTTGCGCATGCGCAGGAAGGTTTTGCTGCGGTGGCCATTACAGAAAGTTACAGGAAGCTCGCGCATGCATAGTTATAGCGTGCGAACTCCCACCAATCAGGAGAAGGCTCTAAGCAGGGACTACAAGTCCCATGAGCCTTAAGACACCCCACGTGATGCCAGGGAACCTATAGGATGATAGGATCCTCCTAGGAAGGGGAAGGATTAGGCTGCAGGAGAGCACGTTTCCTCAGTTCAGGACAAGGAAGAGCTAGGGGTAGGAGGTGAGTGCAGGGGTATGTGACCAACTGCATTAGGCCAGCAGCCCCCTAGGCCCCAGTAAGGTCCTGAGCCATATACTAGATTGTGTTACTGCAGGGACAGGCCCTAGGTTAGGGAACCTGCCCCTTTAGTGTCAGCAGTACAGTTAGGGACACAGGCTTGGGATCAGGCCCACTCCGCAGAGAGAGCGGAACCATACTCCGGTGGACAGCCCTGACTGAGCACCACGCTGGTGGAACCGGACGTCGCCCAGGAGGTCGTCGGATGCTTTTTGAAGATTCTTTGAACGCCCAGGTGCAGCCGCACTGGGCAGGTATTGTTAAGGACGTGCACCAACTACAGAGTACTCACACATAGTGGCAGCGCTGGCCACGGGACAAGGGTTATACTGTGGACACAGTGTGGGGGTACACGGTGGTGGGCAAGGGGTTTACACTCACAAGTGGGAGTGAAGGACATTGGGAACTTATAGAGTATTAAGTTATGTGTATACGCGTGTTCAGTAAAAGTTATTCTCGTTTATTCATGCCAAGTGTGTATCATTGGTTTGAGTCCTGTGAGGGGCCCCTCCCACCCTGTCGGGATCCCTCCCAGGTGGAGGCGTTGCGCCACGAAATAAATATATATATGAACCCCAGGCTCACCGAGCGGAGGCTTAGGCTCCACACAGGTAATATACAGCATTAGTAGCATCTGTGTCCACGGGGAAAAGGTGTTACATTTGGAGGCGCTTCTGAGATTAGCCCTGGGGTGCCCTACTCAGTAGTTCACTTTGTATCGTATCAGTCAGCATGTCTACGCTCACGCCACAACAACGAATGGGCCGAAACACTCGAAGAACCCCTGCGACACGTGATCGCCGTAGGAGGGGTGTCCGCCCATGTACCCATGTTCACTGTCTGCAGTGCAGTAAGGACATAACCTGGTCTGGCGGGAGCCTGCCTCATCAGTAAGCACTACCACCTTGACCAGCAAGAGAACACCCTACTACTGGTCGTAGAACAAGCCCGACGCCCTGATAGAGCCCCACAAGTAGTGTAACTACCCGAGACTTTACCGCAAGGATGTCCTCTCATTTACCCTGGAACAGCCTCTAGTTACGCAACTTTCCCTTCCAGACATGCGGGTTGGGGAGACAAAGATATGGATACCATTCCTCCCATCAAATCGGATGTATCCTTACCACGAGTGACTTTCCTTTCTGATGCTAGGCAAGGGCCACCAGCTGGGCCAGTAGTTCACCAACGTCACCGGCCCCTGACAGAATAACGAGCAGCTTCACCCCAAACCCTAGCATAGGGCCTGGGACAGTTAGTCACTCAGCTAGTGGCGGCTCCATACAGGGCGTGACATTCCTGCAGCTTGTGGAAGCTATAACTACGTCAGCGCAAGCTCAGAATTATAGGAAGCTGAAGGCGTTTTCAGGAATGGTTCCTGTCCCCGCAGATGAAGAAGGAATCGAGTCCTGGAAGGAACACACCCTCAAGGTGATCGAAGAATGGCCCTGTTCTGAGGCGGTAAGATGACAGAGAATCCTGGAGAGCCTCAGACCCCTGGCATCCACCATGGTCAGTGCACAGCGCGACCAAGACCCTGATCTCTCTGCTCATCAGATGGTAGAGCTGTTAGTCCAGATCTATGGCAAAGATGAAGAGGAAAGTAAGTTGTGGTTCAAATATTATGGTCTCAGGCAGAAAGAGAAAGAAGATCTGTCAGATTTCTTTCAACGGATTCCGCTGGTACTTTGGAAATTGCGAACTTGCGACCTCATTCCCGCCTCGGCTATGGACAAATACCGGCGCAAGCAGCTCCTCCGAGGGGCGATTCCCACTCATCACATAGTGATCATGATTAGGTGCTCCCTATTACAGGGGCCTCCCCCTACATTCATGGACATTTTGGGGTTAGTCAAGGGACATGAAGCATAAACAAAGCTACATACCTCCACCAAGGTCAAAGAACAGCTTACGAGCGACATTCAGAGAGCATCTGCTCGCAGGATCAATAAACCTGCCAAAGAAGAAGAGGAGTCACCCAAGTCGCCCTCAATGAAAGGCCGAACTCCCAGGAAATCATCCCCCACTTACCGAAGACTGTTTGATCCCAAGGCTATTGTCTGCTATGGCTGTGGGCAGAAGGGCCATTTCTCCAGGGAGTGCCCAGAAGGAGGCAACCAAGAAAAAAAAACTCCAAGTAAAGGAAGCTCCGCTAGGTCCATGATCTGCCGCGTACAGACCACAGAAGCCAAGACATCCGAGGCCACCCCTGAGTCTCCCAAAACCCCTACTGAACCAAGCTCCGACGATGGAACTCCACCATGGGATGCATGGGAGAGTTAGGACCATCTGCCATCGTGCGTGTTGTACTAGAAGGGATCTATGCCTCTGCCCTACTGGACACCGGATCCCAAGTGACCATAATATACAGACAATTCTATGACCAGCACCTTAAACACTGCCCCCTGCGGTCAGCGGAACATATGAAGGTGAGGGGGTTAAGTAACGAAGATTACCTCATCGATGGGATTGTAAGGGTTCAACTGGAGATACTCCAACTGAACACCGGCAAGAAACACCCCATGCATGTGGAAGCAATGGTATGTCCTGAGCCTCAAGAACAATGCAAGTACCCGATCATCTTGGGAACGAATACTGACATAGTGCAAGCAGTAATCAGAGCATACTTGAAAGAGACCAATGAATTACCGATGACCAATCCGCTCCTCGACCCCGTCCTACGGGAGGAGTGCAACAGGGTTTATGCCCAAGAGCGTCACAGGGACCTCTACAATCGTCAACGCGGACTGATGACAATTTTACCAGGGGGAGTGCAACATATGGCCGTCTGGTGCTGCTATCCCGATCGCGATGAGACCGATCCTCTTTTCTCTCTGGAGTGTACCCCTGAGGAAAACGTTCAGAGAGGGCATAGGGTAATACCCGAAGTGAGAGAATGGACGACTAAAATTCCTCTATGAACCTATGTATATGCTCAGAATATTTCCCCATTCCCAATGGACCTCGATGCAGGACAAAGTTTGGGCCGTATATATCAGGTCAGCCCTGTGGAAACAGTGCCACAGGTGAACGCCGCTGCAGTGGGTGATCAGTTTGTCGATCTGGACTTCAACTTTGGAGATTCAACGTTGCCAACTAAGTGTAAATGTCAACTGACAGCCAAGTTGAAGGAACGACGGACTGTGTTTTCCACAAGTGAGATGGATGTGGGTTGCAGTCGCAGCGCCCAACACACCATTAGATTGAGTAACGCCACTCCGTTCCGTGAACACTCTCGTCGCATCGCCCCCAGGGATGTGGACGACGTAAGGAACGTCCTGAAAGAAATGGAGACTGCTGGGATTTTGACAAAGTCTCGGAGTCCTTACACCTCACCCATAGTGGTGGTAAGGAAGAAGAACGGATCCATAAGATTGTTTGTCGATTATCGAACCCTGAACAATCGTACGGTACCCGACCAATACAACCTTACTCGCATTGAAGAGATTCTGAATGCTCTAACCGGGAGCCAATGGTTCAGTGTTCTCGACTTACGATCTGGGTATTACCAGGTACCTATGAGTGCAGAGGACCAGGAAAAGACAGCCTTCGACTGTCCCCTGGGTTTCTACAAATTTACCCGTATGCCCCAAGGCATATGTGGGGCCCCTGCTACTTTCCAGCGACTGATGGAGAAAACTATCGGAGACATGAACCCTCGGGAGTGTCTAGTCTACCTGGACGACATCATTGTCTTCGGAAAGATCCTGGAAGAGCATGAAGAGCGGCTGCTTAAGGTGATAGACCATCTTGGTAAAGAAGGGCTGAAGTTGTCGCTCGACAAGTGTCGTTTCTGTCACACCTCGGTGACTTACGTGGGACACATCGTGTCTGCCCAAGGAATTGCTACCGATCCGGCCAAAGTAGAAGCGGTAGTGAACTGGCCTTGTCCTGAGAATGTCACGGAGCTACGATCATTCTTGGGCTTCTGTTGATATTAACATCGTTTCGTGGAGGGGTACTCCAGTCGAGCTAAACCCCTCAACAATTTTTTGAAGATATATCCCGAAGATACGGGACGAAAGGCCACTTCGGCCCGTCAACTGTTTAGCGATAAGTGGACGTCCGAATGTGAATGGGCCTTACTGAATTTGAAGAACAGTCTGACGGAAGCCCCGGTGCTTGCATACGCTGTTCCAGAACAACCCTACGTTCTGCACGTGGATGCCAGTCTCAATGGACTGGGCGCAGTCTTACATCAGAAGCACCTCGAGGGTCTTTGACCCGTAGCCTACGTCAGCCACAGTCTGAAACCCAGTGAACAAAAATACCCCGTACACAAGTTGAGTTTCTGGCTCTCAAATGGGCGATCACGGAAAAACTCCACGATTATCTTTACGGTGTTACGTTTGAGGTACGGACGGACAACAATCCCCTCACGTACATTCAGACCTCCGCCAAATTGGATGCATCAGGTCACCGATGGCTGGCAGCCCTATCCAATTACAAATTCTCTCTGAAGTATAAGCCGGGGCCTTTGAACATCAGAGCTGACGCTCTATCCCGACGACCAGGACTAAGTGCTACTCTAGATGATGATGAGTGAGAAGAAATCTCGGGACCAGGGATGCGAGCTATGTGTAGCACAGCCACCATCATCAAGTGGCCTTCTCAGAACTACGGGTTGCAGACTCCTTAGGATGCCAGTCGCAGGCAATCCCAGCCGCCTACTGCGATCCAAAGGGGATGAATATAACTCACGACAAGGTAATACGATGGAAAGACCTGGTGGACTACCAAGTGAGAGATCCAGTAATCAGCATCATTCGGCAAGCTGTTCAAAGAAAGAATCCGGCTCTACTGAAACGTGCTCCCAGAGACCTGATCGCTTTGCTAATGCGTGAGGTGGATGAGTTTGAAATTGACAATTGCTTAATCTATCGGGTAGTACAATATCACAACCACCCTGATAGGCGACAATTGGTTCTACCCCAGAACTTAAGATATATGGTATTGAAGTCTCTACATGATGAACATGGACATCTCGGTGTAGAGAAGAACTTTGGATTGGTCAGAGACCGCTTCTTCTGGCTCAAGATGCGAGAAGCGGTGGAACAATACTGTCACCGTTGTTCCCGGTGTATACAACGCAAGACCCTGCCTACAAGAGCAGCGCCCATGGTCCATCTGAAGAGTTCTGGCCCAATGGACCTAGTGTGTATGGATTTTCTGTGCATTGAGCCCGATACCCGAGGAATATGCAACGTGCTGGTCATCACGGACCATTACACTCGATATGCTCAGGACTTCCCCACTAAAGACCAGAAAGCCATCACAGTGGCAAAAATACTATGGGAGAAGTACTTTGTTCACTACGGTCTTCCAAACCGTCTTCACTCCGACCAAGGCCGAGATTTTGAGAGCACTCTGATCCGGGAATTGCTCAAAATGCTGAACATTGCTAAATCGCGGACGACTCCGTACCATCCCGAAGGAGACGCTTTGCCAGAACGATTTAATCGGACCTTATTGGACATGCTCGGAACCCTGAAGGGTGCTCACAAGACTGAATGGAGTCAACACGTGGAGCCTTGGTACACGCGTACAACTGTACCTGCCACGAGTCAACTGGATTCTCCCCATACTTCCTTATGTTTCGGCGAGAGGCGAGACTGCCAGTAGATGTAGGTCTTCGAGTTTCGACGGATGGGATACACAATGCTACCCATTTCAAATATGTGCAAAGACTTAAGGACAGTTTGCAACAGGCTTACCAACAGGCCGAGAAGTCTACAGCTAAACTGAATGCTGACAATAAAAGACGATACGACCATAAAGTCAAATATCGGGAGCTTTGTCCTGGGGACGCTGTGTTGCTTCGCAATCAGGGAGTCCCAGGAAAACATGAATTGGCTGACCGATGCAGAGATGGTGTATATTAGGTAGAGTCAAAAATGCCTGGCCTCCCGGTCTATCGCATCAAAGACACTGAAGGCCGGGTAAAGGTTTGGCATCATAATCATCTTCTCCCCATTCCACAAGTGGGAGATGAGAAAGCAGAAATACTGGCCACACCGCTGAACGGTGAGTCCGATTCATCAGAGATTGGTCAAGAGACTGTAAATAATTATACAACTCTGAAACTCCTGAAGATCCTATGGAAGGACCCTCTCAAAGGGACTATTCCACTGAAGGGGCATCTTCTGGAGGAGCTACGGGTAAAGGGCCCCGTAGGTTAACGCCTACTAAGTTGGCTCCAGCAGGCCAGCCTTTGGATCCACAGAGCCCGTGCTTTGTGCCAAACAGAGACTGGTCAGAGACATTTCTCCCCTCAAGGGAAGAGGCTGAGCCTCAGGACTATACCTATTACTCCCCAGAGGGAGTTGCTGAAGAACAGCTCCGTAGGAGCCAAAGAGTGACAAAGGTCCCGTTTGAGGACCGAAACGTTGGATATGATGTTTTGTTGAATAATACAGGTTTTTTATATTCATTTGGAGTGCTGCCTCTGATATTCGTCCACGTGCGGTATCGTATTGCCTATTTATTTGTACAGGATTTGCACCCAATTTTTCTATTCAGACGGAGTGCCTATGGTTCTTTATTACAGAACTATAGCCGTGTTAGTCCAATTGCGATAGCACCCCCATAATGACAGAGAACAACAACAAGAAGAAGAACACGTACTTCACACCACCAACAGGATGCAACATCATACTTGACAGCTATATACAGAGCTTCAGATCGCACGTTTCCTCACTAGCATCAACACAGCAGAAAAAAACTATGTACAACCTATCCCCCATGGAGAGATCTGCTATCAAGGAACTGCGAAACAACCACAACATCACCATCAAACCAGCAGATAAAGGAGGCGCAGTGGTGCTTATGAACACAAATATATAGAAGAAGGCAATAGACAACTCACAGACAACACCTACTACAAGAAACTTACACATGATCTAACCCAAGAATATACAAAGCAACTCATGAATCTCATTCAAACATTCCCTAACCACCTGCAACCACAATTGAAGCAACTAATACCTGACAACCCAGGAGTTGGGATCTTCTACATGCTTCCCAAAATCCACAAACCAGGAAACCCCGGCAGACCTATTATAACAGGTATGGATACACTCACTGAAAAAATATCAGGCTTAGTGGAGAATATATGTTGTGGTCATTTTGGGGGTTCAATAGGAGCTTGTTAGGTGTCCAGTATGTTTTAGTGGAGAATATCCTCAAACCTTTAGTCAGAAGCACCAACAGCTTCATACAAGATACCACAGATTTTCTCAATAATCTTAACAACATCAACCAACTACCATCCAACACATGGATGTAGAATCCATTTACAGCAACATCCCCCACAAGGATGCTATTGGGGCATGCCTGCAATTCCTTACAACATCTCCCCTGGATCAGAAATACAGCGCTGATGTAATTACCAAACTGATAGAATACATCCTCACACACAACTACTTCAGCTTCAACAAGGAAATGTACCTACAATTAATGGGGACTGCAATGGGTACCAAGATGGCACCGCAATATGCCAATCTTTTCATGGCAAATCTTGAACAAAGATTCCTAACTACATGCCCCCACAAACCCTACAAATACTACAGATACATTGATGACCTGTTTATAATATGGACAGAGGGTGAAGGAAACCTAAAACAATTCCACGAGTCCCATTCCATCCATCAATTAAACTCAAAATGGATTATTCGGCAAACCTAGTAAATTTTCTAGATACAACATTAACACTGAAAGATGGCAAACTACACCATCTGTATACAAGAAACCAACAGACAGATGCAGTTACCTCCACAACTCCAGCTTCCATCCCACTCATTCCAAACAAGGTATCATACACAGCCAGGCTATAAGATACCACCTCATATGCTCTGACACTGAAGACAGAAACAGGCATCTCACAACCCTGACCGAATCGTTCAGACAGAAGGGATACAAACCAAAGACCATTGCCAAAACTATTACATCTGCACTAAAAGCCCCACGAGAACACCTGCTACAATACAGACAGAAAGAACCTAGCACACGCATACCACTAGTGGCCACATACAACCCTACCCTAGAGGGTATACGAAAAATAATCAAAGATCTGCAACCCATGCTGGCAGAGGATGCAACATTAAAAGAAATCTTTCCCAAACCTCCCATTCTTGCATTCCGGCAACCACCAAACCTCAAACAGAAATTAGTCAGCAGAAAATACAGTTGAATTGGGAAGTGAATCCCAAAAGGTGCTTCCAATATCCAGGATGACAGTAGCAATATAGCTTTTGAAAGTCCAGGAAATTATATATCCTCTGTAGAATAGTATGTGCAATGAATAGGCATAAAGCTCATAGTACAGCCATAATATGGGACTCCAATAATTATTATCATTATAATCATTATTTTGGTATGGTGTGAAATTATTCAATATCCACTTACAAAAAAATTCATATATTTTTGTCATTAACTTAGATTAATATTTAGAGTAATAGTAATTTTTTTAGAATAAAGCATTTTTAATTTTATTTCTACCAGCCTCCAGCCCTTTATTTCACAGTCAGTGCTCCATAACCACCTTTTTTGGATAATCAGCAGAAAACTTCACAATGAACTTAAAGACACTGATAATGGCACAAAACCGTGCAACAACAAACGCTGCAAACTGTGCAAACATATATGCCAAGATCCCACAGCCAGTCACAACCATGGAACACTCAATGTTAAAGGATCATACAGCTGCATATCCAGGAATATAGTGTATATGATTCAGTGCAACAAGGTTGCTACATTGGGGAAACCAGCCAAAAACTACAAGGCAGAATGAATATGCACAGACACTCCATACTCCATCACGAAGAAGGAAGATACTGCTCACCTGTGGGACATCATTTCTCATAGCCAGATCATTCCATAAATGATTTCAAAATCAAAATCCTCAATGGAATTTTTAAAAGCAAACAAAGAACGGAAAACATTTGAACTCAGAATGATAAGACTCTTTGACACCAAAACCAAAGGACTTAATGCGGACATGGGTTTTCTCACACCCTATCAACATTGTTTGTAATTATCCTGCTTGCCTCTATTCTTATCCACACTTTCTCTTCCCCCCCCCCCCAGCATCCCTCCCCCTCCCCACCTTTCCTTGTCACCATCCCCTGGCTTCAAACACTTTTAACACCCTACCTTATCTACAGTACATATCTGTTTTTTTTTTCTCTACACTGTGTATATCAGTATTGCTTGACCTGAAGAAGAGAGGAGAACTCTTGAAAGCTTGTCCTATGACATAAATTGTTAGTCCAATAAAAAAGGTATCACCTAATACTGAATAACGAATATATATATATATATATATATATATATATATATATATATATATATATATATATATCAAATCCCGCATCTCACACTCCATTCTTCTCCTCACTTTTAAAGCTTTACATTCTTCTGCCCCTCCTTACATCTCATCCCTAATTTCTCGGTATGCACCATCCAGACTCTTGCGTTCTTCTCAAGGATGTCTTCTTTCTACCCCCTTTGTATCTAAAGCCCTCTCCCGCCTTAAACCTTTTTCACTGACTGCCCCACACCTCTGGAATGCCCTTCCCCTCAGTACCCGACTAGCACCCTCTCTATCCACCTTTAAGACCCACCTTAAGACACACTTGCTTAAAGAAGCATATGAATAGCACTGTGGATATTCTAAACACGATACATAATGCTTGGCCACCTGCAGACGCATTTACCAGAACTCCCTCCTACTGTCTCTGTACGTTCTCCCTACCTACCAATTAGACTGTAAGCTCCTCGGGGCAGGGACTCCTCTTCCGAAATGTTACTTTTATGTCTAAAGCACTTATTCCCATGATCTGTTATTTATATTATCTGTTATTTATTGGATTACCACATGTATTACTACTGTGAAGCGCTATGTACACTAATGGCGCTATATAAATAAAGACATACAATACAATACAATACAATATATATATATATATATATAGGCAATACGATACCGCACGTGGACGAATATCAGAGGCAGCACTCCAAATGAATATCAAAAATCCTGTATTATTCAACAAAACATCATATCCAACGTTTCGGTCCTCAAACGGGACCTTTGTCAAGGTCATCACCTTGACAAAGGTCCCGTTTGAGGACCGAAACGTTGGATATTATGTTTTGTTGAATAATACAGGATTTTTGATATTCATTTGGAGTGCTGCCTCTGATATTCGTCCACGTGCGGTATCGTATTGCCTATTTATTTGTACAGGATTTGCACCCAATTTTTCTATTCAGACAGAGTGCTATAACTATATATATAGTTATACGTTACCGTTCCAAGGATTGGTAAACAAGAGACAGCACTCAATGTTGAAAATCAAAGTGTATTAGTGAAAGCAAAAATACATCCAGAAACCAATGTTTTGATCCTACAGAATGGGACCTTCCTCAGGGGGATTGCTTTCACTAATACACTTTGATTTTCAACATTGAGTGCTGTCTCTTGTTTACCAATCCTTGGAACGGTAACGTAAAACTACATTCTCTATATGGGACGTGCACCTGTGGCTTACCAGCACCTATTGGAGTGCCAACTACCTTATCTGACTATATATATATATATCTATATATATATATATATATAGATATATATATATATAGATATATATATATTGTATACTGATATAAAGACCGCTAAGATAGCTGAATAGGTATAGTCCAGAGCAACTTTTTTAAATAAACAGGAACTTTTGGTTGGTGAGAAAAAAATCAGCAGGTAAGTTTCCTGTAAGAGCTTTCAGGTATGATCTATTAAGTCACCTACAAATATATATATTGGCATTATAGGTAGTGATGAAGAGAGTTTGGGAATTTGGGGGATTAGGGAAGCAGCAATGAAAATAATTAGTATGGGTAAAGATACCCTAAACAGACTAGCTGATTCAGAAAAACAAGGCAAATTGCCTATGAGCAAAATACCCTACGGAGATAGGATCTCTGGTAAGTTGATTGCAGCGAGCAGTGTTCTGCAGAAACGCTGGGGTCACCCCCTCCCTTCCTACTCACACCTTGTGGTGTCCAACATCAAACTACTCTCACTACTCTCATACTATCCACTCTGAGGTTGTCTTATACTGTAAGGCCTGGGACCCGCTGCGCTCGTTGGCGCGGGCGGCAATGTAGCGAGTTCCCCACCAGCAGGGGAATCCTTGCGAGCCGGTCCCGGTCCCCACTGGCTGCACAGCTGATCACATGCTGTGGCGCGTCAGCCGCTAGGAGACACCACAGAATGGTGTTTCTTAGCGTTGACGCGTCACGTGGTGTGGCTGTGAGCCAATGGGGAGGGGAGGCTGCGGGAGGAGGAGAGGCTTCGGGGAGCGGGGAGGAGTGTGGAGTGAAAGCAGCGTGAGTGCCTGTCTGTGTGTGTGTCTGAGTGCGTGAGTGCCTGCCTTTGTGTGTGTGTGTGTATGTGTGTGTGTGTGTGTGTGTGTGTGTGTGTGTCTGTGTGTGTGTATGTGTGTGCCTGTCTGTGTGCGTGCCTGTCTCTGTCTGTGTGTGTGTGTGTGTGTGTGTGTGTGTGTGTGTGTGTGTGTGTGTGTGTGTGTGTGTGTGTGTGTGTGTGTGTGTGTGTGTGTGTGTGTGTGTGTGTGTGTGTGTGTGTGTGTGTGTGTGTGTGTGTGTGTGTATGTATGAGTGCCTGCGTGTGTGTGTTTTTTTTACTTACCTGCAGCCCGTGGAGGGAGGAGGGGGAAGAGTAGCGGGTCCCTCCGCTCAAGCCACGCCCCCCCCCCCTCCCTGTCAATCCTCCCACTCCCGCCCACCTCCCGCTCCGGCCCCTCACGTCATGGCCACGCCCCCTCACGTCATGGCCGCGCCCCCCCCGACCCGTTTGGCCACGCCCCCCCCCCCGCTCCGAGAAAAGTATCCTGTAGACCGCAGATCGCGGTACAGCGAGTTGCACGCGCTGCCGGCAAGCAAGCCAGCCGTGCGGACGCGTGCAACGGGACCTTAGCCTAAGTTTGTATATTTTGACAAAACATTTTTTATTGTATGTACTATGTATGTATATATTTCTTGACTGTATTATACCTTGATGTATTAAAAGATAAGTGTTACCTTCAATTATCTTACCATTGTCTAAACATTCACCTCTCACTGGTGTGCATCATATATAGAATTTCTCTCCTGTATATCTCTCTTGATATACTTTATTGTTTGAATTAACCCCCCAGCAAAGACCTTGAATGAAACAAGTTTAATTTTATACTAAACTTTTATATTTAGAAAAAGACTTGTAACCTCCCAGAGTTCTCCAATAATTACAAATTAGATAGTGCTCTAAGTAAAAAATAGAAGGATATTTCATGTAATCAAAGTAATCTATAGTTGCATGTAAATGTTCATATGAGTGTACTGTATATAGAAGTTTAAAATCATGGGTAACTGGTTCCCAGGCAAAACTAAACCATTCTCATGTAATCGTATACATTAAAGTAACAAAGACATATGTATTCAAATATTCAGTAACTTTTTACGTTATTTAAAGTTTTATTTAAGTTATTTAAAGCAACTTTTTTTTTTAAATCATCAAATCATCAAATCAAGAACATCAACAACCCCAAGCATTACTTCTCTTCAATATCTAATTTCACAGTTTTCTTAACACATTCCTCATGCTATTTATCATAGTCATGTCATTGCAACACCTTTCTATATTTCTTGCAACCTTTTAAATGGTTTATCTAGCCAACCATCAATCATAAATCAAGAAACAGATTTATACCCGAGTAAGATCAGTTGAGAGAGAAAACAAGGCTTGTATTGCCTAACTGGTTGTATTACTCACATCAATATCTTATAATTGCCTCTTTTTGAATGAAAATAATCCACATTCTTCATTTGTTTGTGGTGAATGCATGGACAGCATTAATATGATTAGATTTGTATGCGACAGAACCTGAGATTTAAGAATATTTGGATATAAACATGGACACATGCAATATTTCCAATGAATCAACATCTGCTGTACAATAATTTACAGGGATAAAAACACTTGTTTACATATTTGAAAATGTTGTATTAAAAATTAAACCCATGTTTTAAAATAAATGAATTATACATTAATCTGTCAATTATAAATAGTATATTTTTCACATAGATACACTAACAAGAAATATTTGCACTTTAGTCAGGGCGCATACAACGCAGGCTGTCAAAAACTCCTTCATGTCTTTGCGGATCTCTGGCCACCACAACATCCGTTCA
>NC_134484.1:388901124-389061124 GCF_040206685.1 Ascaphus truei | reverse complement strand
ACCAGTGTGTGTGTGTGTGTGTGTGTGTGTGTGTGTGTGTGTGTGTGTGTGTGTGTGTGTGTGTGTGTGTGTGTGTGTGTGTGTGTGTGTGTGTGTGTGTGTGTGTGTGTGTGTGTGTGTGTGTGTGTGTGTTTGTGTACCATTGTGTGTGTACCAGTGTGTGTGTGTGTGTGTGTACCAGTGTGTGTGTGTGTGTGTGTAACAGTGTGTGTGTGTGTGTGTGTGTGTGTGTGTGTGTGTGTGTGTGTGTGTGTGTGTGTGTGTGTGTGTGTGTGTGTGTGTGTGTGTGTGTGTGTGTGTGTACCAGTGTGTGTGTGTGTACCAGTGTGTGTGTGTGTACCAGTGTATATGTTTGTGTGTGTGTGTGTGTACCAGTGTGTGTGTTTACCAGTGTGTGTGTGTGTACCAGTGTGTGTGTGTGTGTGTGTACCAGTGTATGTGTGTTTACCAGTGTGTGTGTGTGTGTGTGTGTGTGTTTACCAGTGTGTGTGTGTACCAGTGTGTGTGTGTGTGTGTGTGTGTACCAGTGTGTGTGTGTGTACCAGTGTGTGTGTGTGTGTGTGTGTACCAGTGTGTGTGTGTGTGTGTGTACCAGTGTGTGTGTGTGTGTGTGTGTGTGTGTGTGTGTGTGTGTGTGTGTGTGTGTGTGTGTGTGTGTGTGTGTGTGTGTGTGTGTGTGTGTGTGTGTGTACCAGTGTGTGTGTGTGTGTACCAGTGTGTGTGTGTACCAGTGTGTGTGTGTGTGTGTGTCTCCCTCACTCCCTGTCCCTGTTTCCCTGTCCCTTGCTCCCTGTCTGTCCCTCTCTCCCTCTCTCTGTCTGTCCCTCTCTCCCTCTCTCTGTCTCCCCGTCTCCCCCTCTCTGTCTCCCCCTCTTTGTCTCCCCCTCTCTGTCTCCCCTCTCTCCCTCCCCGTCTCCCCTCTGTCTCCCTCCCCGTATCCCCCCCCTCTCTCTCTCTCTCCCTCCCCATCCCTCTCTCCCTCCCCGTCTCCCCATCCCTCTCTCCCTCCCAGTCTACCCGTCCCTCTCACCCTCCCTCTCTCTCTCTCTCCCTCACCCTCCCTCTCTCTCTCACCCTCCCTCTCTCTCTCTCACCCTCCCTCTCTCTCTCTCTCTCTCTCTCTCTCTCTCACCCTCTCTCTCTCTCACCCTCACTGTCTCTCTCTCTCACCCTCCCTGTCTCTTTCTCTCTCTCTCACCCTCCCTGTCTCTCTCTCACCCTCCCTGTATCTCTCTCTCTCTCTCTCTCACCCTCCCTGTCTCTCTCTCTCTCTCTCTCTCATCCTCCCTGTCTCTCTCTCTCTCTCTCTCACCCTCCCTGTCTCTCTCTCTCTCACCCACCCTGTCTCTCTCTCTCTCACCCTCCCTGTCTCTCTCTCTCACCCTCCCTGTCCCTCTCTCTCTCTCACATTCCCTGTCTCTCTCTCTCACCCTCCCTGTCTCTCTCTGTCTCTCTCACCCTCCCTGTCTCTCTCACCCTCTCTCTGTCTCTCTCACCCTCCCTGTCTTATCTTAACTGCCGTATACCTACACCGAAGTAACCTACCCTGCTTTCTTCCAGATCTGACTCAAGTTTCACACAGGTAGGGAACACCTCCCCTCCAGTATAGTACCTTGAGGGACTGCGGATCAGGTAAGATCCCAGGCGGGATTGGTGCTTTAGAAATTGTGAAGAGGGGGCATCCTGACACTGGTTAATGGGTTCAGAATCATTCACAGCTAGGTTTTTTTTGTTCGATTAGTGAGGTCAACACACACACACACACACACACACAACTATGTAACAAGGACTAATGGTAGTAAAGTATAAGTGTACTACAATAAATAAACTGTTATGTAAAAAAAAAATGTCCCGGTTTTTCATTTTCAAAATCTGGTCACCCTATAAATGGTCAGTAATAGGGCGTGAAGAGACCATCGTTGTCTCCCCCTCTCTGTCTCCCCTCTCTCCCTCCCCGTCTCCCCTCTCTCTCCCTCCCCGTATCCCCCCCTCTCTCTCTCTCTCTCTCTCCCTCCCCATCCCTCTCTCCCTCCCCGTCTCCCCATCCCTCTCTCCCTTCCAGTCTACCCGTCCCTCTCACCCTCCCTCTCTCTCTCTCTCCCTCACCCTCCCTCTCTCTCTCACCCTCCCTCTCTCTCTCTCACCCTCCCTCTCTCTCTCTCTCTCACCCTCTCTCTCTCTCACCCTCACTGTCTCTCTCTCTCTCACCCTCCCTGTCTCTTTCTCTCTCTCTCACCCTCCCTGTCTCTCTCTCTCACCCTCCCTGTATCTCTCTCTCTCTCTCTCTCTCTCACCCTCCCTGTCTCTCTCTCTCTCTCTCTCTCTCTCATCCTCCCTGTGTCTCTCTCTCTCTCTCTCTCTCACCCTCCCTGTCTCTCTCTCTCTCACCCACCCTGTCTCTCTCTCTCTCTCTCACCCTCCCTGTCTCTCTCTCTCACCCTCCCTGTCCCTCTCTCTCTCTCACATTCCCTGTCTCTCTCTCTCACCCTCCCTGTCTCTCTCTCTGTCTCTCTCACCCTCCCTGTCTCTCTCACCCTCTCTCTGTCTCTCTCACCCTCCCTGTCTTATCTTAACTTCCGTATACCTACACCGAAGTAACCTACCCTGCTTTCTTCCAGATCTGACTCAAGTTTCACACAGGTAGGGAACACCTCCCCTCCAGTATAGTACCTTGAGGGACTGCGGATCAGGTAAGATCCCAGGCGGGATTGGTGCTTTAGAAATTGTGAAGAGGGGGCATCCTGACACTGGTTAATGGGTTCAGAATCATTCACAGCTAGGTTTTTTTTGTTCGATTAGTGAGGTCAACACACACACACACACACACAACTATGTAACAAGGACTAATGGTAGTAAAGTATAAGTGTACTACAATAAATAAACTGTTATGTAAAAAAAAAATGTCCCGGTTTTTCATTTTCAAAATCTGGTCACCCTATAAATGGTCAGTAATAGGGCGTGAAGAGATCATCGTTGCTTAGGAATGAGACTCAATAGTAGGACCTTTACAACAGGCTGTGAGAGAGACAGATTCAGTTAGTGAAACAAGCTCCTGCAGAGACTGTTGTCCTCCTCATGAGAGAGTGGGACAAATTCAAGCTAGAAAATGGCCTACTCTACTGAGTTTTTCCACACTGTACCATAATC
The DNA here is from genome assembly GCF_040206685.1 of Ascaphus truei. Classification (NCBI taxonomy): domain Eukaryota; kingdom Metazoa; phylum Chordata; class Amphibia; order Anura; family Ascaphidae; genus Ascaphus; species Ascaphus truei. The sequence goes on along the minus strand of NC_134484.1, from coordinate 389,057,977 downwards.
ATCCAGGTAGGAAACAGCTTGTTCTCCCAAGAAGATAGCTGTATATGGTCTTGAAGTCCTTGCATGATGACCATGGATATCTTGGAGTGGAAAAAATGTTTAGACTATTAAAGAACCTGTTCTATTGGTTAAAGATGAGGGAGTCAGTGGACCAACATTGCTGGAAATTTGTTGCCCACACGAGCGGCCCCAATGGGTCACATGGATTTAGTCTGTATGGACTTCCTATGTATAGAGCCTGTGTCCAGAGGAATCAAAAATGCCCTGGTAGTTACTGATCATGGCACAAGCTATACACAGGCCTTTCCCACCAAAGACCAGAGAGCAATAACAGTTGCTAAAATACTGCAGGAAAAGTACTTAATACACTATGGACTGCCCAGCAGAGTGCATTTTGATCAGGGTCAAGACTGGGAAAAGGCTCATAAAGGAACTGTTGAAGATACTCAGGAGTAAATAAAAAACCATACTACCATTACCACCCCAAAGAGAATGCTGTGTCTGAACGATTTAATGGAACTCTCCCTGGCATGCTGGATATTTTAAAGGATTCTGAAAAAAAAGTTAGTGCAAGAATGTATAACACCTTGTTCATACCTACAACTGTACTAGACATGAGTTCACTAGGTTTTCTCCGTACTTCATGATATTGGGTAAAGAAGCTAAGTTGCCAGTTGATATTCGGTTGGGAGAGTCAACTGATGGAGTACATAACGCCGCTCATTATTAGTACATTCAATAGTTGAAAAAGAGCCTCCAAAAAGCCTTTCATTTGGCAGAAGAAACCACTGCCAAGCATAATCAGAACAACAAATGAAGGTATGACAGCAAGGTATGCTACCAAGAACCCCGACCAGGAGAAAGGGTTCTATTTCAAAATCTGGGAATACCAGAAAAGCATAAACTGGCTGACAGGTGGAGAAACAGCCCCGTTGAAGTGGATTTAAAGCTGCCTGGGATTCACATATATATCATCAGATACCCAAATAAGATTGTGAGGGCACCCCTGAGCCTTCAGGACTTCCTTCCAGAGAGACAAGACGATGCAGTGGGTAAGGCATCCTCCCCTTTAGGGTTACTTATGACTCTATGGGAGAACCCCACTATGAGCCTCAGCAGTCTACCCTACAGCAATTTGCTTCAATCATGTCAGTGTTAGCAGAGGACTTTAACCCAGTTTAGGAGTAGCATAGGGGATATGTTATTTATGCCTTACATATGTATTTGAAATGTTATGTTTTACCTTGAAAGTGGATGATGAGGATTTAATCCAGGGGGATAATGTAGCAGGGATTCACTTCTTACCTCTGGGGGCTGCTCATTAGATCACTGAGTCTTTTCCCTGAAGCTGCTGTGGTGGCCATCTTGGATATGGGCAATGCCCTTGTGACTGGTTCTGCATGTGTTTCAAGTAGGAGGGGAAAGGAGGGGAATGGATAGGATGCTCTGGAGGCCATGTTATGTTCTCACAGGCATAGATCTGCTCTAGATTGGTTCCTGAGTTACTTTAAGTTTGTGTATTTTAGGGTGGCCCTAGTGATAGGGAAATCTATATAGTGGAAGTCCTGCCTATTGCTGTCACACAGATTGTGACTGCATTCTGGGAGATTCAAGCAGGATACAGGAACACTGTGCTGCAGTGCCATTTGTGAGAAGTGAGGAGATTGTTGTCCGAGATCTTGCTGCAAGGAAAAATGAGCCTGTCTCCCGAGGGAGTCAGACCACTGCTCACAAGCTGCACAAGTTATAGAGGCAGCATCTCATAAGTACAAAGGGTAGAGCTTCTCCCAAATCTTCAAGGGCCCCACCAGTGCACCAATTGTGGGAGGACACTCAGGATACCCTTGGGCATGCAAAACTGTCACTGGGACTATTTACCTTGATAAGACACCTTGAAACTCGTTTTCGGAGTTGGTTTGTCTGCACTGGTTTTGTGGCAGTTACCAATTGTTAAAGCAAGGGGTGTGCTGTACGGTATATAGATGTTCGAGTCAATCATGTTGTTTGGATGTAAGTTCATCTAGTTTTCAGAGTTGGTTGGCCATACTGGTAATTGTATTGGGAAAGGTACTTAGATGGAGGCAGGTACTCAGATTGGAGTAGGTACTTGGGTTGAGGGCGGTAGTGGGTATGTAGGTTCATCTTGTATTATGAGTTGGTTATCCGTACTGGTTATGATATTGGGGCAGGCACTCAGGTTGGAGCAGGTAATCGGGTAGAGGCAGATTGGAGGGACCAGTTCGAGAAGGTCTATTATTCAATCTCTGAGTTCCAACCAATTTCTTTCTCCTTCGAAAGTTGCCATATTCGAATATACCCATCCACAATCTTTGCAGTGCCCAGCACCAGCCCCTCTTGATGGGACATGGAGGTGTTCTAATAAAACAATCATTCATACATAAGTTGTGTCTAATAGAATTCCTACACCCTTTTCGGTTTGGTGTTTCTTTATAGAATTGTACTTGTCAATGATATACAGTACTCAAGTACTCATAGATCTCAAACAGAGTTGCTCTCTTATCTGGCCTGGCTTGAATGTTGCAATATATCATATAGGCATAACTGTAAGCCAGTTCTGTGTGGAAAGGAGTAAGTACCATGTTCAATGCCATGCACACAAGTTATGACACAGATTCCGTAAATGCATAGGGGGCTATGCACTAAGCTCAATGGATTTGCGTTCTGATTTAGCAAAAAAGCAGGTTTGTTAAAAAGTGAGGCCGGGGACGCGATTCACTAAGGCCTTGAACCCATTTTTTAACGTACCTGCTCAAAATAGCTCAGAACAGCCACAGCGTACGTGATGCTTTTTTCCCCCCTGCTAGCATTCTTATCCTTTATGTACGCTAGCTGATTGAAAAAAAAGCCGCTTGTAGCATTTGCATGGAGATTTGCCATCTCCATGCAAGACTGTTACAGGCGATCGTACACTAAATAAATACATTTTAATAATAGTGTACATGAGCAGGGGGTCTCAGGACCTGAACCGAATTGGTTTCAGGTCCGAGGACCCCCTACTTCAGGAGATACATGCCCCGTTATGGGGCGCCGGTATACCCTGCACTTTAAAGCTCCCGTGTCACGTGATCGGGACATTTAAATTCTGCAGGGGATACCGGCACCCCATAAAGGGGCCTATATCTCCTGAAGTAGGGGGTCCCCGAGGCTGAAACCAATGCGGTTCAGCTCAGGAGACCCCTTGCACATCTACACTAGTATTAAAACACACATAACAATAAATAATAATTCATTACCGTAGCGGATAGCCGCTATGGTAATGAAGCTGCTTTAATGTATTTTTAATAATAGTGTGCAGGAGCAGGTGGTCCCCTGAGCTGAAGTGCATTTATTTCTGCCTCAGAGACCCCCTGCTTCTCGAGTTACAGGACCCAGTATGGGGCATCGGGTGCCAGTGTCGCCGCCATCTTTATAGCGTCCAAGACGCGACGTGGGCTCTATAAAGATGGCGTCAACACTGGCACCGATGCCCCAAACCGGGGCCTGTAACTCGGGAAGCAGGGGTTTTCTGAGGCAGAAATCAATGCGGTTCAGCTCAGGGGACCCCCTGCTCCCGCACACTATTATTAAAATTTACATTAATGCAGCTTCATTACCTTAGCGGATAGCCGCTAAGGCAATGAAGGGGTTAAGACACATTAGCATGTTTATTGGGGACAATTGCCCCCAATAAACAACACACACACCCCCGCCCCCTAACACATACAGTACTGTAATGGGCAAAATTACTATTATCCACATATGGATAATAATGCATTTGCCCATTTAAAATACATATAAATTACAATAAATACAGTCAATATATATTACACTTACCTTTTACAGGCACCCACGATGAAGGCCGTCTTCATCCTCATCTTCATCCTGCCCATTCCCCCTCCGATGCTGCAAGACACACACAAGAATAAAAACATCCAATGTAATGTCCCCTAACCCCTTAATCACCATAGCGGTTATTAACCGCTACAGGCATTAAGGGGTTAACCCACCCTCACCCACCACTCGGGAGGCCTACATACCCTCCCCCACTAACCCCCCACCTCGTGAGGCCTAACCACCCTCACCCACTACCCAGCTGGGAGGCCTACCCACATACCCTTGGGGCCAATACCCCCTCCCCCCACCCCCAGTACCCTCAATAAAAACAATACACTGCCCCACAATAAACATCATTCTATTTATTAAATACATAACCCACCCCCTGTGTCCCCCATAAATACATGATTTATTCTTTTGTGTCTTTTATACTATTGTTTTCTGATTGGCTCCAGTACCATGTGACAGGCTTTCAATTACGTCACATCCGTTCTCCCCCAAGCCTCTGTCACATGGTCTCCTAGAGCCAATCAGAGTTGGGATGTTGTTCCCACGCTCTGATTGGCTACCGTACCATGTGAGGCCGGCCATCTTTCTTTTCATGACGTCATCTTAAAGGCAATTGAAGTAGAGCCGTTCTGATTGGCTGTGCTTTCATTGCCTTTAAATGACGTCATTATTATTTTTTCTCGGCCAAAGCACATGGTTTTCACGGCCCAATCAGGGCTGAGGGAACCATATGACGAAAATGTGAAGTCATAGGCCTATAAAAGCCTATTTCATCTCATTTTGAAGGCAGACGCCTAGGAGGAAGGGCCTCTGGAAGAAAAAGAAGACCAGGGCGTGGCCGAGGAAGAGAATAAGAACCCGGAAGAGAGCCGCAGATACAAGAAAGAAGAATACAGATGAAGATGAATTACAAATAGAAGACCCGTGGATTGTGTTGGTTTTTTATTTTAATGTTTATTATTTTATGGTTTATTATTTTATGGGTTCCTGTGCGTGGATTGGTTCGAGAGTAAGCTGTTCAACGGGAGTCGGTGAGTGGGTCAAGTAATGGTAAGTGAACAAAAGAAATGTATTTTATTTAACTTGATCAATTTTTTTTTGTTTTTTTATGTGTTTTTTTTGTGTTTTTTTTTAGATAATTTCTTGCCACTGTATGTATTTATGTATGTATGTATGTATGTATGTATGTATGTATGTATGTATGTCTAGATCGATATATACATACAGGGTAAGAAATGGTTTAGTAGGAAATGCTTGTATTGCTGTGTTTAAAATGATTTGGGATATGCTGCTATGCATATATGTGTGTGTAATGTATTTTAGAATTAGATAGATGTAATTTTTGGTCTTGTATGGTGTACTTTAGGTCAGGGTGAGGCTTGCTTTTGTATATTGTATTCTTTTTGGTAATTATATTTTGTCTGATGATAACTTGTTCGGTTTAACGATAGAAATAGTTAATTGTTTAATTGTTATGGATGGAATTTAAATTGTTTAGTGATTTGATTAATGAATGCTAATTGATTTGTGGTGACTTGATTGGTTTAAATAGTATACTTGTTTGGATGTATTGGTATTTTGTTTGGAATATGTTATTGTTAACATTCATTGGCAGAGTGTACATGGTGCATAGATTGTATGCATCATGTATACAATGTAAATGCAATGTTTTGACTGGCATTTGAGGCTTTTGATTGGAAGATGAGATTGGATTTTGTTTTTAAGGAAATAGGATTTTATTGTTCTGTGTCTGTATGGAGAAGTGGTATTTGTAGTAGAGCATGTTTTTGATAACCCTTCTACATTTATTTGTATATTGGTTCATCATGTGTGTGTACTGCACCGACACACTTTATTCGAGCAAATACCCAGTATGTACCTGGCAGATACCTGGAATGCGCCGCTCCTCACCTCTGACAAGCCCCGTTGCGTTTGCCTTCCCAGCCTGGGTTCATGCCTGGCTGACGGGCGGCTGATCTGTTAAATGATAATGATTAGGATTTAATAGGCTGCAATGCTTCGCGTGTCTACCAGATGGCATAAATTCATGAATTGTAATGCAGTATATATATATAGACTGTGCATTACTGCAGCCAGCGGGAATAAAATGCTTCAATCCCTGCCTGGAAAATACCTCAATGCACTCGGGCAGAATACAGTCCTATACACGTGTTTGTTTTTTTAAATTTCCCCCCGCTCGCGCTGAATTTTCCCTGCTCGCGCTGGCTGGAAAAAAAAAAAACTCCCCCTACCTGACAGCTGATTGGCACGCGCTCCCAGGCTTTGTGGGCGCGCGGCCAGGCTCTATATGAGCCCGCCCCCAACGAGCGGCCATTTTTTCTGGCCGGAGATCTGTTAGATTGTAAGTACTCTCCAATCCTCCATCTTGCGGCCCCTTTGCTCCTTCCCTGCAAGCCCCCTTACTCGTTCCCTGCAAGCCCCCTTACTCCCCGCTTCCCATGCGAGGCAGGTGTTCCCCTTTCTCTCCCTGTCCCCGCTTAACTTGGCTTCCCGCCGATCCCTGTGCGGGGCAGGAGATTGTAGTGGGGGTGTTCCCCCCTTCTTGCCCTTTCCCGGCTTCCCGCACGGGGCAGGAAATTGTAGTGGGGGTGTTCCCCCCTTCTCGCCCTGTCCGGCTTCTCGCGCGGGGCAGGATATTGTAGTGGGGGTGTTCCCCCTTCTCGCCCTGTCCCGGCTTCCCACTAGGGGCAGGATATTGTAGTGGGTGTGTTCCCCCCTTCTCGCCCTGTCCCGGCTTCCCGCGCGGGGCAGGAGATTGTAGTGGGGGTGTTCCCCCCTTCTCGCCCTGTCCCGGCTTCCCGCGCGGGGCAGGAGATTGTAGTGGGGGTGTTCCCCCCTTCTCGCCCTGTCTCGGCTTCCCGCGCGGGGCAGGAGATTGTAGTGGGGGTGCTCCCCCCGCTTACCCAGCTTCCCGCTGATCCCCGCGCGGGGCTGGAGATGGTCACGGGGGGGGACGGGGGGATGGGATGGCGAGCGGGGCAGTGGTGGTGCTCGGTCCTGCTGCCTTTCCTCTTCTTCCCCCTGTCGTGTATGTGTATGCATGGGTGTGTGTGTGTGTGTATGCATGGGTGTGTGTGTATGCATGGGTGTGTGTGTGTGTATGCATGGGTTTCTGTGTGTATGCATAGGTGTGTGTGTGTGTGTGTGTGTGTGTGTGTGTGTGTGTGTGTGTGTGTGTGTGTGTGTGTGTGTGTGTGTGTGTGTGTGTGTGTGTGTGTGTGTGTGTGTGTGTGTGTGTGTGTGTGTGTATGCATGGGTGTGTGTGTGTATGCATGGGTGTGTGTGTTTGTGTGTGTTTTTGTGTGTGTGTGTGTGTGTGTGTGTGTGTGTGTGTGTATGCATGGGTGTGAGTGTGTGTGTGTGTGTGTGTATGCGTGTGTGTGTGTGTGTGTGTGTGTGTGTATGCATGGGTGTGAGTGTGTGTGTGTGTGTATGCATGTGTGTGTGTGTGTGTGTGTGTGTGTGTATGCATGGGTGTGTGTGTATGCATGGGTGGGTGTGTTTGTGTGTGTGTGTGTGTGTGTGTGTGTGTGTGTGTGTGCGTGCGTGCGTGCGTGCGTGCGTGCGTGCGTGCGTGCGTGCGTGCGTGTGTGTGTGTGTGTGTGTGTGTGTGTGTGTATGTATGTATGTCTAGATCGATATATACATACAGGGTAAGAAATGGTTTGGTAGGAAATGCTTGTATTGCTGTGTTTAAAATGATTTGGGATATGCTGCTATGCATAAATGTGTGTGTAATGTATTTTAGAATTAGATAGATGTAATTTTTGGTCTTGTATGGTGTACTTTAGGTCAGGGTGCGGCTTGCTTTTGTATATTGTATTCTTTTTGGTAATTATATTTTGTCTGATGGTAACTTGTTCGGTTTAACAATAGAAATAGTTAATTTTTTAATTGTTATGGATGGAATTTAAATTGTTTAGTGATTTGATTAATGAATGCTAATCGATTTGTGGTGACTTGATTGGTTTAAATAGTATACTTGTGTGGATGTATTGGTATTTTGTTTAGAATATGTTATTGTTAACATTCATTGGCAGAGTGTACATGGTGCATAGATTGTATGCATCATGTATACAATGTAAATGCAATGTTTTGACTGGCATTTGAGGCTTTTGATTGGAAGATGAGATTGGATTTTCTTTTTAAGGAAATAGGATTTTATTGTTCTGTGTCTGTATGGAGAAGTGGTATTTGTAGTAGAGCATGTTTTTGATAACCCTTCTACATTTATTTGTATATTGGTTCATCATGTGTGTGTACTGCACCGACACACTTTATTCGAGCAAATACCCAGTATGTACCTGGCAGATACCTGGAATGCGCCGCTCCTCACCTCAGACAAGCCCCGTTGCGTTTGCCTTCCCAGCCTGGGTTCATGCCTGGCTGACGGGCGGCTGATCTGTTAAATGATAATGATTAGGATTTAATAGGCTGCAATGCTTCGCGTGTCTACCAGATGGCATAAATTCATGAATTGTAATGCAGTATATATATATAGACTGTGCAGTACTGCCGCCAGCGGGAATAAAATGCTTCAATCCCTGCCTGGAAAATACCTCAATGCACTCGGGCAGAAAACAGTCACAAACCTCAATACACCCGGGTATACCCGAATTCGTGGGACTAGCCGAGCTCGAATAAAGTGTGTCGCCAGTGTATATATATATATATACAGTGTTCGATAATCCTATACATTTACACGCCCCGGGCGGGTGGATTTAACCCCCGGGTGAGTAAATATTGGCCCAAGCAGCACACGTGTTTGTTTTTTTAAATTTCCCCCCGCTCGCGCTGAATTTTCCCTGCTCGCGCTGGCTGGAAAAAAAAAACTCCCCCTACCTGACAGCTGATTGGCGCGCGCTCCCAGGCTTTGTGGGCGCGCGGCCAGGCTCTATATGAGCCCGCCCCCAACGAGCGGCCATTTTTTCTGGCCGAAGATCTGTTGGATTGTAAGTACTCTCCAATCCTCCATCTTGCGGCCCCTTTGCTCCTTCCCTGCAAGCCCCCTTACTCCTTCCCTGCAAGCCCCCTTACTCCCCGCTTCCCATGCGAGGCAGGTGTTCCCCTTTCTCTCATTGTCCTCGCTTAACTTGGCTTCCCGCCGATCCCTGTGCGGGGCAGGAGATTGTAGTGGGGGTGTTCCCCCCTTCTTGCCCTTTCCTGGCTTCCCGCACGGGGCAGGAAATTGTAGTGGGGGTGTTCCCCCCTTCTCGCCCTGTCCGGCTTCTCGAGCGAGGCAGAATATTGTAGTGGGGGTGTTCCCCCCTTCTCGCCCTGTCCCGGCTTCCCACGAGGGGCAGGATATTGTAGTGGGTGTGTTCCCCCATTCTCGCCCTGTCCCGGCTTCCCGCACGGGGCAGGAGATTGTAGTGGGGGTGTTCCCACCTTCTCGCCCTGTCCCGGCTTCCCGCGCAGGGCAGGAGATTATAGTGGGGGTGTTCCCCCCTTCTCGCCCTGTCTCGTCTTCCCGCGTGGGGCAGGAGATTGTAGTGGGGGTGTTCCCCCCGCTTACCCAGCTTCCCGCTGATCCCCGCGCGGGGCTGGAGATGGTCACAGGGGGGACGGGGGGGATGGGATGGCGAGCGGGGCAGTGGTGGTGCTCGGTCCTGCTGCCTTTCCTCTTCTTCCCCCTGTCGTGTATGTGTATGCATGGGTGTGTGTGTGTGTATGCATGGGTGTGTGTGTATGCATGGGTGTGTGTGTGTATGCATGGGTTTTTGTGTGTATGCATAGGTGTGTGTGTGTGTGTGTTTGTGTGTGTGTGTGTGTGTGTGTGTGTGTATGGGTGTGTTTGTGTGTGTGTGTGTGTATGCATGGGTGTGTGTGTGTGTATGCATGGGTGTGTGTGTATGCATGGGTGTGTGTGTGTGTGTGTGTGTGTGTGTGTGTGTGTGTGTGTGTGTGTGTGTGTGTGTGTGTGTGTGTGTGTGTGTGTTTATGCATGGGTGTGTGTGTGTGTGTGTGTGTGTGTGTGTATGCATGTGTGTGTGTGTGTGTGTGTGTGTGTGTGTGTGTGTGTGTGTGTGTGTGTGTGTGTGTATGCATGGGTGTATGCATGGGTGTGTGTGTGTGTGTGTATGCATGTGTGTGTGTTTGTGTGTGTGTGTGTGTGTGTGTATGCATGGGTGTTTGTGTGTATGCATGGGTGTGTGTGTGTGTATGCATGGGTGTGTGTATCTTCATGACGGCGCAGCCACCGCATGAGGTTTGGGGGTGGATGCCGGTCTGCCCTCCCGCCCGACCACTAGCTTCATGCCGTGCGGGACATGCCAGCGAGGGGAGCAGGGCAGTGGCAGCCACGGCGGGGCTGACTGTCCCCTGGGGCGCCCGCTGGGGGACACCTCGCCACATGCCTCCCACCCACTCTGCCACCTCCCCAAAGCTTCCACTACGCCCGAGTGAGGTATGGTAGGGGATGGGGGGGGGGGAATGCCGGCCTGCCCAGCCTTTCTCAGTTGGGATTTTAGCCCATCCATTCCCCAATCATTTATTAGGATAAGAGGGCGGGGGGTGACTTATAAGAGAAGCTCATTGCTTTGTCCTTGAATTCTTCCCCCCCCCCCTTTTTTTTTTAATCCCAAGGAATAAAAAAATAAAAAGGCAGGTTATAAGAGGGTATTTGGGGGGGGGCCCGCGAGGAAGGGGAGCCCGCCGGATGGGAGGTGCCAAAGGGGTGGCGCTCCCGGCCGCATACACTGTTAAATAAAACATTGTTTGGTTGATTGTAACAATTTCTTATGCTGTCTACAGTTATTCCTAATGTATTTGTCCCATTCTACACTCACCCAGTCAGTCAGTCAGTAACCCAGTCAGACACTCACACTGTCACTCAGTCAGTCACCCACTCAGTCACTCACCCAGTTAGTCAGTCACTCACCCAGTTATTCAGTCACTCAACCAGTCAGTCACTCACCCAGTCAGTCAGTCACTCACCCAGTCAGTCTGTCACTCACCCAGTCAGTCTGTCACTCACCCAGTCAGTCTGCAACTCACCCAGTCACTCAGTCAGTCACCCACTCACCCATTCAGTCACTCAGCCAGTCAGTCAGTCAGTCACTCACCCAGTCAGTCACTCACCCAGTCAGTCAGTCACTCACCCAATCAGTCACTCACCCAGTCAGTCAGTCACTCACCCAGTCAGTCTGTCACTCACCCAGCCAGTCTGTCACTCAAACATTGAGTCACTCACCCAGTCAGTCACTCACCCAGTCAGTCTGTCACTCACCCAGTCAGTCTGTCACTCACCCAGTCTGTCACTCACCCAGTCAGTCTGTCACTCACCCAGTCAGTAAGCCACTCATCCAGTCAGTCACTCAGTCAGTCACTCACTCACCCAGTCAGTCACTCACTCACCCAGTCAGTCACTCACTCACCCAGTCAGTCAGTCTCTCACCCAGTCAGTCAGTCTCTCACCCAGTCAGTCACTCACCCATACAGTCACTCACCCATTCAATCACTCACCCAGTCAGTCACTCAGCCAGTCAGTCTGTCACTCACCCAGTCAGTCTGTCACTCACCCAGTCAGTCTGTCACTCACCCAGTCAGTCAGTCATTCACCCAGTCAGTCAGTCACGCTGTCATTCAGTCAGTCAGTCACTCACCCAGTCAGTCAGTAACTCACTCACCCAGTCAGTCAGTCAGTCACTCACCCAGTCAGTCAGTCAGTCTGTCAGTCAGTCAGTCAGTCAGTCAGTAACCCAGTCAGTCACTCACCCTGTCACTAGGTCAGTCACCCACTCACCCATTCAGTCACTCACCCAGTCAGTCAGTCACTCACTCACCCAGTCAGTCACTCACCCCGTCAGTCAGTCACTCACCCCGTCAGTCAGTCACTCACCCAGTCAGTCCGTCACTCACCCCCCCCCCCAGTCAGTCACCCCCAGCCAGTCAGTCAGTCACCCCCAGCCAGTCAGTCAGTCACCCCCAGCCAGTCTGTCACCCCCCCCAGCCAGTCAGTCACCCCCCCCCCCCAGCCAGTCAGTCAGTCACCCCCCCAGCCACCCAGTCAGTCACCCAGAAAGTCAGTCAGTCACTCATGCTGTCAGTCAGTCAGTCAGTCACTCACCCAGTCAGTCAGTAAATCACTCACCCAGCCAGTCACTCAGTCACCCCCAGCCAGTCAGTCAGTCACCCCCAGCCAGTCTGTCACCCCCCCAGCCAGCCAGTCAGTCACCCTCCCAGCCAGTAAGTCAGTCACCCCCCCAGCCACCTAGCCAGCCAGCCAGTCAGTCACCCAGCATGTCAGTCACCGAGCAAGTCAGTCACCCAGCCAGTCACCCAGCCAGCCAGTCACCCAGCCAGTCACCCACCCAGCCAGCCAGTAACCCAGCCAGCCAGTCACCCACCATCTCTCTCTCTGTGTCTACCCCACCATCTGTGTGTCACCCCCTCTGTGTCTCCCCCCCACACTCTCTCTCTCCATCACACTCTCTCTCTCCCCCCCACACTCTCTCTCCCCCATACTCTCTCCCCCCCCACACTCTCTCTCTCTCTCACCCACACTCTCTCTTCCCCACACTCCCTCTTCCCCACTCTCTCTCTCCCCCACACTCTCTCTCTCACCCACACTCTCTCTCTCTCTCTCTCTCTCTCCCCACACTCTCCCCCCCACTCTCTCCCCCCCACACTCTCTCTCTCTCCCTCCCTTCCACACTCTCTCTCTCCCTCCCCCCCACACTCTGTCCCTCTCCCCCACACTCTCTCTCTCTCCCCCACACTCTCTCTCCCTCTCCCCCACACTCTCTCTCTCCCCCACACTCTCACACTCTGGATCTCTTATTTACCCTATATATCTTAACTGCCCTATACTACACCGAAATAACCTATACTGCTTTCTTCCAGATCTGACTCAAGCTTCACACGGAAGACATCGAAACCCCCCCTAACACATAAGACAGGTAAGGAACACCCCCCCTCCAATGTATAACATTGGGTGAATGAGGGTACCTGGACATTGAGGGACTGTGGATCAGGTAAGATCCCAGGCGGGATTGCTACTTTAGATAGTGTGACATAGTCCAAAGATGTTAGGCAGCTTTCTGCCCCGTTTTAGGTCAGAAAGTGCAGAAATAGTTAATGATCTATTCCACAGCTTCACATTTACTCAGGCTGATGGATGGAAAATCCAGACCACAGTTTACAATGTGTTTAGTTCTCCCTCACCTGCTCTCCTAATCAGAACAGGTATTTAGAGCAGAAAGGTTTGCTTTTCACTCTCTCTCTCTCTCCTTAGAGCCTGGAGGCTAGGGGTATCGCTGCTCCCCGGTATCCAGTTTCGGGGTGGACGGCCCCTCCAAGTATCACAGTACCAGAGGATTTGCCTGGACACTTGGGACCGAGTTCCCACCACGAACAGATAAGACAAAACAAATGTTTAATGCTGTTGCTAAAAGACTGTGCTGTATCTAGTGACCCTAAATGAGAGGGCATTGTTTTAATCTGGGGAACCAGGTTAGTTGGCCAGCAGCAGTTAGGGGCTGATTCTGATGTGTAGTTAGATCCCTTAAAGGGATAGGATTTCTTTATATGATTTGGTTTTTATTTCTTAAAAGTGACTCTGTGTGAAATGTTATGACACTGATATAAGGGAACCGCTGAATGAAAATGTCTGAGTGCCTCTAACCTACACATGTTAAAGCTGCAGTACCTTACCTGGATGAAAATAAAGCAGGCAGAAGCCTGAGTTAAGCAACGTAATACTTTGCATGTTCCTGTTTGTTGTATAATAAACCCTAGAAGACGGTGTCGGGAAGAACCCAGACAGACGTCAGCGCTACAAAAGAGGGGCGTTTGTCACAATATCGTGAAGCGGGGATGTCCAGACACTGGTTAAGGGGTTCAGGAAACTAGTCATTCCCACCTGGCTTTTATTTCTAGATCCGATATTTACACACACACACACACACACGCACACGCACACGCACACGCACACGCACACGCACACGCACACACACACACAACCAGAAAGAATTATAGTATAATGTAATACAATGAACACATTTATGTCAAAAACGAATGTTGTTCTGACTAGGAATTTATTAAATATATTTTATTTATATATTTTATTTTAAAGCGAGGCAGGGGGCGGGGTTGGGGGGCGGGACTCGGGGCGGGGTTTTGGGCGGGGCTAGGTGGCGAGTAGATTTTTTGGTTGGGCGAGAAGATTTTTAGGTGATTTGTCGAACACTATATATATATATATATATAGACAGAAAACAACAGCGCAGATATAAACAATATGTTGAATATGGTTAAAATAAATTAAAAAACCACACTCTCAGCCAATCAATCAATAAAAGGTATATACCCTTACAATCTACTAACCCTACAGACTGCAGCCAAGTTAGGTCTGCGGCTCCACAACGCCGCTGGAAATGTATTGCAAAGAATGACCTAGGCGCACATATGCAAAGGAAGAGAAAGAAAAAAAGTCCCACGAATTCGGGTATACCCGGGTGTATTGAGGTTTGTGACTGTTTTCTGCCCGAGTGCATTGAGGTATTTTCCAGGCAGGGATTGAAGCATTTTATTCCCGCTGGCTGCAATACTGCACAGTATATATATATATACTGCATTACAATTCATGAATTTATGCCATCTGGTAGACACGCGAAGCATTGCAGCCTATTAAATCCTAATCATTATCATTTAACAGATCAGCCGCCCGTCAGCCAGGCATGAACCCAGGCTGGGAAGGCAAACACAACGGGGCTTGTCAGAGGTGAGGAGCGGCGCATTCCAGGTATCTGCCAGGCACATACTGGGTATTTGCTCGAATAAAGTGTGTCGGTGCAGTATGTGCGCCTAGGTCATTCTTTGCAATATATATATATACAAATGTAAATACAACTGTATGCTCATCTGCATTTCTTAGGCAGGTCTACAACCCCGCCTTTACCCATTTTCACCCAGCACAAAGCACTTCCACTGCAGCAAGGGATTCTGGGAAATGACATGCAAATGAGCACACAGTGCCACTTTTTGCTTCAAAAACCATTTTTAACATGGTTCCCTATAGGCTTAAGCTTGCTGCATGGTCACAGCTTTGAGCACAGCCAGGGTTAAGGTGCATACCCAGAAAATCACCCACAGATATATATATGTGTGTATATATATATATATATATATATATATATATATATATATGTGTGTATATATAGATATATATATATGTGTGTATATATATATAGTTGCATGATGAAACCACTGTACAAATGAATGGGTGAAGGGTGGGTATCGGGCCAGGGTGGCTTAACCCCTTAATTACCTTTGCGGTTATTATCCGATAAGGTGATTAATGGGTTAATTGATATCTGAATGTAATTGCAATGCATTGGCTATGTATTTTGTTGGGAGGACAAGGATTTTGCTGGCGACGGGGGCTTCTTATTGATGAGGTCAGTAGAACTTTATTTATGTTATTATGCTAGTTAATGTGTTTAATAATGGGCAATTAATCTATTATCCATATCTGGATAATAGTTATTTGGCACATTATTGTACTGTATGTGTTGGGGGGGGGGAATGTATGTATTGAATGTATAGGTCAGGTTTATTTATTTTAAATACAGGGCTGGTTCCTGTGGTCTGCATGAGACCTCTGGAGACCACCTGAGGTATCCTCGGGTATCTCACAGGTACCAGGCTACGTGGTCCACGGGGGAAACCTGCGGGGAAGAACCAGTGTCCTCACATCTGTGGGGCACCGCTGACCCGTTGTGTGCGGGGAAGAAGCAGTGGCCCCACATCTGTGGGGACACTGCGGAACCGTAGTGCCCACCCGTGTGTCCCTAGACCCCCATGGGAACCACCCAAGGCCCCTCAGACACCTGTGGGTCTGACCCGAGGCTCCCAGACATCCACGTGCCTACCGTGGGGACCAATTGTGGCCCACGATGACCCGCAGAGACCACCTGGTGGGCCATGGCGCCTGGCGGGACCAACAATAGGCCTCCAGAACCTTTATGAAACAAGTTGCTGGTAACCTGTAGGTCTGTGAGGTGACTCGTCAGGCCCGCCGGGGACTCATGTGGGCCTGGGGTATGAAGCCTGTATGTAAAAGAATAAATCATGTATTTATGGGGGGGCACAGGGTTGGGTTATGTATTTAATAAATAGAATGATGTTTATTGTGGGGCTGTGTATTGTTTTTATTGTGGGTACTGGGGGTGGGGGGAGGTGGTATTGGCCCCAAGGGTATGTGGGTAGGCCTCCCGGATGGGTAGTGGATGAGGGTGGTTAGGCCTCACAGGGTGGGGGGTTAGTGGGAGAGGGTATGTAGGCCTCCCGAGTGGTGGGTGAGGGTGGGTTAACCCCTTAATGCCTGTAGCGGTTAATAACCCCTATGGTGATTAAAGGGTCAGGGGACATTACATTGGATGTTTTTATTCTTGTGTATGTCTTTCAGCATCGGAGGGGACATGGGCAGGATGAAAATGAGGATGAAGACGGCCTTCATCGTGGGTGCCTGTAAAAGGTAAGTGTAATATGTTTTTACTGTATTTATTGTAATTTATATGTATTTAAACTGGGCAAATGCATTATTATCCATATGTGGACAATAGTAATTTTGCCCATTACTGTATTGTATGTGTTAGGGGGGTGTCTTTAGTTATAAATATTTTTTATTATTTTTGGAGGCGCAACATTGGTACCGCAGGCCCACGGGTACCCCAGGACTCCCGCGAGTACCCCGGGACAGCCGCGGGGACCCCCGCACTCCCGTGGGGACCCCCACTTTGTGAGCCGGGGACACCCGGACCCCTGCGGGGTCAACCGGGGATACCAGCGTGACCCCCGGGCTCCCTCGGGGACCCCCGTGGGGTCAGCCGGGGACACCCGCCGGCCTGTTGGCCTGTTGTATGGGTTTTGCGCATGCAAAAAAGGGAAAGCAATATTTTTTTCTATGTCCAGCTTTTTTTGCGTCTACTCTGACCTGACGTGTTCTGATCAACGCAAATTTCGCGTACGCTAAGGTTGCGTTGCTTAGTGCATTCCGCTTAAGGGCAGAATTTAACGCAAACAGGGTTACGAACGAGAAAGTTGGACTTAGAAAAAATTCCGGAAAAAAGTCAGTTTTAGAGTGCAAAGTGCCTGTTTGCGTTTCTTAGTGCATCGGGTTGAGCGCAAAATCACGTTCTAAGAGCACTTTGCGCTCTAAAAGTGACTTATCGGAGCTTAGTGCATGACCCCCATAGTGTTTTAAAATAAATTGTCAAACTGCAACAATAGATATGAACATTACTGTACAAGGTGATTAGACAAAGAGACATGTGTACTTTCTAGTGCATGTTGTCTTCTCCTCTGACACCTGCTTCAGAGACCGCACTGTACAGTAGCATTCAAAATTATCATAGGCAAAGATACTCAGTGCGCCACCTTCTGGATACACACTGATCTGCAACAAAACAAATAATAATTCTGTCTGACCACAAACAAAGTCTATGTGGCTATGTTGCGGTGAAGATATGGGGAAGGATAGCCTCAGTTTATTGATGTGGAGTTCAATGATTTAGCTGTATTTTGGTTTTGGTAGTTTTTTTCTGGTTGGCTATTTTCATCATATATATAATTTATAATATGTGCATGGACCCGTATGGTGAATGAAGACCCCATCTATGGATATATTGCTAGTATTATGAATACATATATTACACATTAGCTGTGTTAGCAGCTGTTTCAAGGAGCATACCGCTGTGAGAAGTGTGAGCGGGTGGTCTCTTTAGAGTCAGAGATTGCTGATCTGAAGTGGCAACTTTCAATATTGAGGGACATTGGCAATCTTGAAATGTGTTTAGAGCTCACTGAGCAGGCCCTTGCTTTGACTAATGGTGCAGATGGTGGCGCTGTTAGTGAGGAGCAGGTAGGTAGCTTAGTTGCTGTTAGTGAGGAGCAGATAGGTAGCTGGGTAACAGTTAGAAGGGGAAGCAGGGGCAATAGGGAGAGGCAGGTCATTTCTGAGCTGACCCATCCCAATAGATTTGCCATATTGAGTGTAGATATTGAGAGTGTCAGGGCAGAAATGGCAAGGCTGGGGATACTGATTCCTCTAGAAGCCAGGGGAATAGTTCCTCCAGCACAGAGGGGACTCAGGATGCTCAGATAACAAGAAAGATTGTGGTGGTAAGGGACTGCATTATTAGGAAGGTAGATAGGTCAATATGTTGCCATGACCGCATGAACCAAATAGTTTGTTGTCTCCAGGTGCTCAGGATCGGCACATTGCGGATCAGGTAGACAGATTGTTGGGGGGGGGGGCTGGTATTGACCCGTGGTCTTGGTACATGTTGGCACCAATGACAAAGTTAGCGAAAGATGAAGGGTCCTAAAAAAATATTTCAGGGATCTAGGCCAAAAGCTTAAGGCAAGGACCTCCAAGGTAGTATTTTCTGAAATACTACCAGTGCCATGCGCTATCGCAGGGAGACAGTTAGAGATTAGGGAGGTTAACACATGGCTAAGAAAGTGGTGTAGGAAGGAGGGTTTTGGGTTTTTAGAGCACTGGGACGCCTTTTCTGAGAGGTTCAATCTATATTCTAGGGACGGATTGCATCTCAATGAAGAGGGGTCTTCTGTGCTATGGGGGAGAATGTTAAAAATGTTGGAGGAGAGTTTAAACTAGGATGTTGAAGGGAGGGGAATGAAACAGATAACTAACTAAATACAAAAGAAGAGGAAACAAGGGGTTTTGTAGGTAGAATGGGGGAAGTGCGAGTTTGACAAATAGTGAGACACCAATAGTAAATACAGATAATACTAGAAAACTTCTAAAGACTAAACCAAGTTGGCACAGAAAGTAAGGGGCAGATAATAGTACAGGCTGAAAAAAACCCTGAAATGCATGCTTGCTAATGCAAGAACCCTGACAGATAAAATGTGGGAGCTTGAATTAATAGGTGCAAGGGAGCAGTATAATTTCACTGGCATTACTTAAACATGGTGGGATGAAACTCATGACTGGGCAGTTAATTTAGAGGGTTATTCTCTTTTTCAAAAGGATCGAGCAAATAGAAGAGGAGGGGGAGTATGTTTATATGTTAAACCAGGTCTAAAACCTATAATAAGGGAAGATGTTTACGAAGGGAATGATAAAAATGTAAAGACCTTGTGGATATAAATTAGCAGTGGTAGTAAAAGTATAAAGAAAATCTTTGTAGGGATATGCTATAAACCACCAAATATCTGTGAGATTGAGGAAAATAAAATAGTTTTGCAAATGGAGAAGGCAAAAAAACTGGGTCATGTTTGCATTAAGGGTGATTTTAATTATCCAGACAAAGATTGGGGCAATGAGTTAAGCATTACAACAAAAGGAAACCGGTTTTTGGAGGTGCTGAAAGGCAATTATATGACCCAAATTATTGAGGAACCAACCAAGAGAGGGAAAATACTGGATTTGGTAATATCAAATAATGTAGAAGTAATAACAAATATTCAAGTCCTGGAACATTTGGGTGACAGTGATCATAACATGGTCTCATTTGAAATAAATGATCAAAAAAAAGATTACTTGGGTTCAACAAAGATCTTAAACTTTAGAAAGGCAGATTTTAATAAACTGAGGTCTAATCTACAAGTAATACACTGGGATAATGTTTTTGCAAGTACAATTGTAGAAGATAAATGGGCAGTCTTTAAAACATTGTTAGAAAAGCACACTTATCAGTGGGTAATAAGTGTACCCTTGGGTAATAAGTATAAAAGAAATAAGTCAAAACCAATGTGGCTAAATAAAAAGGTAGGGGAGGAAATAGACAAGAAGATTAAGGCGTTTAGATTCTTTAAGTCAGAAGGGACTGAGGCATCGTATCAGAATTATAAGCAATGAAACAAAAATTGCGAAAGGGCAAAAATGGATAATGAAAAAAGGATTGCAATAGAAAGTAAGATCAACCCTAAAAAGTTCTTTAAGTATCTTAATAACAAAAAAATGAGAAAATAAAATATAGAACCCTTTCATTGTGAGATGGGCAGACAGATTATTGGAGATAAGGAAAAAGCAGAGGAAATAAACAAATTCTTTGCCTCTGTGTTTACCAGGGAAAAATCAATTTCAATAGTAGTGCCGCAGGAGGAAGCCACAACCTCCATGTTAATGAACAATTGGTTAACTGAGGACAAAGTTCATAAGCGGCTTGAAAATGTTGAAGTAAATAAGGCACCTGGCCCCGATGGTATGCATCCAAGAGTTCTCAAGGAGTTAAGGTCAGTAATAGCTAAACCATTACATTTAATATTCAAGGACTCCATTTCCACAGGCTCAGTACCACAAGATTGGCGTAAAGCAGATGTGGTGCCTATATTTAAAAAGGGAGCTAGATCACAACCGGGGAATTACAGACCTGTAAGCCTGACTTCAATAGTGGGGAAACTACTTGAAGGTTTAATACAGGATAATATTCAGGAATACCTAATGGAAAACAAAATCATTAGTAATAGTCAGCGTGGATTTATGAAGGATAGATCATGCCAAACTAAACTTATTTGTTTATTTGAGGAGGTAAGTAGGAATTTATATTAGTAGGTTAGTAGGAGGAGGTTGTAATGCAGTTGATGTAGTCTACTTAGATTTTGCTACGGTTCCACACAAGAGGTTGGTGTACAAAATAAAGCAAATTGGACTCAGTAATAACGTATGCACCTGGATTGAAAATTGGTTGAAGGATAAACAACAGAGGGTTGTCATAAATTGAACTTTTTCAGGTTGGGCTAAAGTCGTGAGTGGAGTACCTCAGGGATCGGTACTGGGACCCCTGCTTTTTAACTTGTTTATTAATGACCTTGAGGTTGGGATCAAGAGCAAAGTCTCCATCTTTGCTGATGATACTAAATTGTGTAATGTAGTAGAATCAGAGAAGGATGTAATTTCTCTCCAGAAGGACTTGAGAGACTGGAAACGTGGGCAGGTAAATGACAGATGAGGTTTAATACAGATAAATGTAAGGTTATTCATTTGGGATGCAAGAATAAACTGGCGACTTACACATTAAATGGGGATAAATTGGGGGAATCCTTGATGGAGAAGGATTTAGGAGTGCTTGTAGACAGCAGGCTTAGTAATAGTGCCCAAAGTCATGCAGTAGCTGCAAAGGCAAATAAGATCTTATCTTGCATTAAACGGGCAATGGATGAAAGGGTATTAAACATAATTATGCCCCTTTAAAAATCATTAGTAAGACCACACCTTGAATATGGAGAACAATTTTGGGCACCACTCCTTAGAAAAGACTTTATGGAACTAGAGAGAGTGCAGTGAAGAACCACCAAATTTATTAAAGGTATGGGCAATCTATCTTATGAGGAGAGGCTATCGAAATTAGATTTATTTACATTAGAAAAGAGGCGTCTAAGAGGGGATATGATAACTATATACAAATATGTTCGGGGACAGTACAAGGAGCTTTCAAATGAACTATTCATCCCAAGGGCAGTACAAAGGATGTTGGAGGAAAGGAGATTTCAACAGCAACAAAGGAAAGGGTTATTTACAGTAAGGGCAGTTAAAATGTGGAAATCATTACCCATAGAGACTGAGATGGCAAATACAATAAATTTGTTCAAAAAGAGGTCGGACATATTTTTAGAAAGGAAAGGTATACAGGGACATACCAAATAAGTATACATGGTATACTTATATAATATATACTTATATAATGTGGATCCAGGATTAATCCGATTGCCAATTCTTGGAGTTAGGAAGGAATTTATTTTCCCCCTTATGAGATATCATTTGATGAAATAAAACTGCGGTTTTTTGTTTGCCTTCCTCTGGATTAATAAGTAAGTATAGATATAGGATAAAGTATGTGTTGTCTACATTTAGCATAGGTTGAACTTGATGGACGTACGGCTTTTTTCAATCTCACATCTACTACATAACTATGTAACATTAGAGGCTAAAGCTGTTATATTCCGGGCATTATTGAAATCCCTGCTCTCTGATTGGATAATGCCCGGAATTTTAACCAATCAGTAATGTCCCAGAATTTTTGGCACCCTGCCAATTTTTTCAACCAATTAGCGTTCAGTTCTAATTCACAAAGCGTGAGATTAGCTCTAAGGCTGAGTCCATAGAGACTTCAGCCGTGCGGAGGCGCGAGGAGGCTGAAGGAAAGCAGGTGCTTTCACTGGCCTTAGACCGTGCGCCGTCCGGGGGCGTGTCGGGGGGGGGGGGCTGTGACATCACGGAGCATGTAGGTATGCCAAAATGACCCTTATAAGGCCCAGAGCCAAGTTTAACTCTGGACTCCTGGCCCCCAAGAAATTATCTTGGCAAGTCTCTATGTGGATCATAATGACAACTCAATATTAACTATTGTTTCAATTTCATACATTGTTATTGGTAGTTTGCCCCTTTTCTTGAATTTCTTTCTTAAAAAAAAATAAACACCTTAGAGAAAGTGAGAGAGAGAAAGAAAGTGAAAGAGAGAGAGACAAAGAAAGAGAACAGGAGAGACAGACAGAATTAGAGAGACATAGAAGAACGGATGTGGGTTTTCATTAAACTTCAATACCGCCAGTCAAGGCACTATCGCACAAAAACTCCATATTAATAAAAAAATATATATCACATTTTTCTTTCAGGATGATTATTCATTAAGCTGCAATTAAAGTCAATAGACGTTTGAATGTGACAATAGCACTCTGACCTCTGCTAAATTGGGATTGTATTTATTTTAACAAACAAAAGAAAGCCTTACTTAATTGTTAAACACAGTACTGCCAATTTTTATTTCACTTATATCATAAAATTTAGATTATTTGATAAAAATTCTGCTCATGCATAAACTGACTTCTATACATTTCAGATAAAAAGATATTAATTTCATAATTAAAAGTAATCTTGTGTAAATACCCTGCAGGCCTCAATGAATCAAACACATACTGTGTGTCAGGCTTCCCACTGTCTTCAAGTGGAATGTACTGGCTGGATAATTAGATAGTACATATTTTTTAACCTTATTTGCATGCATATTATATTTTTTGCACACTGACAAGCAGCAGTAACAACAAAAGTCAGATTACCACAGGGAATTCCCACAAAGAAGTCTTCATTCCTTATAATTTACAGCCTAAATTAAAATAATTTGATCTATGACAAGGATGAAATGTCAAGCAGAGGGGGGTCCTCAACAAGCCACGGCCTGTGGCTTCTGAAATCTGCCTAATTTATGTCAGTCACTTCATAATACATATTTAAGTATTACACAAAAAAGATGATAAATATGCAATCTGACACCTTTGGTATTTCCCTGCTGTTAATTTATAAAGGTCTGGAGTCCCCAAACCAACTGGAACTATTTAAATAGGAGGAGATATGTAGAATCGAGTAGAGCTGTATTGACTTGCATTTTCACTCAATATTGAACACAGCAGGTAGTACAATATGGCAATTATTTGGCTATGCCTCAGGACCCCACTGTGACTAGTTAGTCTAGTTAGTTTCACAATTAGCGACGGGGACCTCTAATTAACACCACACACACACAAAAAGGTTAGTTTGCACTTTTACTGGTAGAAGCAGATGAAAGAGTCACAAAGGTGGCAACACTGCATTATTTTAATACTGTGTCAGTGCAAAATATATTTTTTTCTAGCATTGACAGTGGTCCTGTATATTTTTACATTTTTTTAAATATGGTTTTAAATTACCCTGGTGCACATTTTCTTTAAATATTTTCTCAATGATAGGTATTGACTATTATTTATGTAATATTAAAATGTGTACGTGCTTTAGAGCTACTGTATACAAGGATTATTCTAGCAACCTTAATTTAATGAGTTAATTTAATAATTTAAGGCACTAATTTGCATGCTACATTAGTGTCGCTGTAATACTGAAATATACAGCAACTTGATAATTAACTGTTGTTAACAGTTATGCTCTTAAATGTGGGGTATTTAAAATGCAATGTTTAAACTATGAATGCCCCGCATTAGTGAAAATTATAACGAGGCAAAGCAGTATCATTTTAATGACAATTCATTTGCATTACTACTGAAATTTCTTTTTTCTAGAAACCTATCCATTTAATGGATTTGCCATTTAAGAAGTGCAGGCGATGAGTAAAAATAGCAGTCCAGCAGCTGCAGAGAAATCAGTTATCTTTTTGGCTATACATAGACCTTTTTATGAGACTACAAATTAAAAAATATAGGCTACAAAACCAGGGTCCTGTCTTGTTTTATGAAAATTAAAAATATGCTTGTACAAAAAAATTATATTTATATACACATGAAAAATACAGATTACAGAATGAATAATTCAACAGATTTAAAAACCATGTGGTGCATAGGCGCTATACATAAACCAATACAATGACTTTTTCTGGAAAATTGAAGCTTACAGAGTTATTGTGGAAATTTGTCGTTATTGAGGTGACCAACGACACTGATGTTGCAGCGCAAACTCAATAAGTCGATGCACATGGCCAGTTTACAATTTGGAAAATAAGATCCCGATTCCAATTGGAGCAAAAGACTATTTGTGTGAGGTGTGTTATTGTAACAACTCAACAGTCGGAGTGCAAGCTTGTCTATTCCTAATTTTTTTTAAATGAGCTTGACAAGGGTGTAAAAACATTTAATTACACCTGTCTTGTTTTAGGGCCTTATGCAGAGAGCATAGAATTTTAAAATTGGCGAATTTCATAAAAAGTAGCTTTTTTGGAGAGTTTTATTCTCCATATGCTGAAAAGTTCGAATTCTGCTATGTTTAATATGATGCGTGTGGCGAGTTTAAATTGGCGAGATGCGCGCTTCAGAAACGTGTAAAAACAAATTTGCGCCTTTTTTTCCCCTTTACTATAGGCGGCGAGCGCCATCTTGCCATCTTTTCCTGGCGCGGCAAAAATGCGAGAATCGCGCCGTTTTTTGGCGCGAACAGCCGCTTTCTGCCGTTCGCACCTCTCTGCATTCGGAGAGTTTTAAAAATGGCGAGATGGAGGTTCTCGCCAGCCGCGAGGCGAGTTTTAGCAATTGAAAAAACAAAATGGCGCGTTTTTCGGAACTCGCCATTTTCTGCCGGTTTCTGCGCGAAATTGTACAAAAAATGGCGAATTTCGAAATAACGATGCTCTCTGCATAAGGCCTTTAGTGTTCAATTTACAGTTAAATTAATGGTGTTCTTAATTTAAGATTAAGACCCTTTCTAAATTATGAGCCTACAGGGACCACGTGCTAATTATACAATGCCATAAGATTGCAGAATTTATAACAAATATTTTCTGCAATTGCCACTCTACTGATGTTCCGTCACAACCTGACAATGCTTGCTTGCATGGGATACCCCTGAGCAATCGCTCTGCCTGCAATTCCCCAACTCCTCCACTGGGACTACTACTCTGAACGGAGTGCTGTCAAGAAACCTCCTCTCTGTCCCTTTCAAGCCCCCTTCATCTGTCTTCTCCTCCTCATCGTCCCTTCATCATGGTGCTGCGACATCAAATAGGGACGTGTTACCATGACAACGTGATGTTGTGGCGCCGTTGTCATGGCAATGAGACACCAATTGACATTGCAGTGCCATAATGACAGGACCCTGCAGGAGGAGGTGCCACCGCAGAAGGTAAGAGGGTAACAAAGGCTCTGCACTTTCCCCCTAAAATCAGTTTATTGTTGTGGGGAGGCCCAGGGCCTCTGTAACCTTGGGGCTCGGTGCACAAGCATTGATGGCACAAAATCAAGCCGGCCCTGCGTACTTACTCTTGCCTGACTTCTGTCTATTCCCTGTTTTTGCCTGAAGCTTGTTTGGGGTTTGTATTAGTTATATCATTAAAGGTCCTTGTCTTGTAAATTGGCTTGTCCCAGTCCAGTTCCTGCCCTTGTCGCAGTCCTGTTCTTGAGTACCAGTCCCTGTCCTTGTCCCAGTCCTTATGCTGTGTTCCAGCCCTTTCCTGTGTTCCTGCTTACTTCGCTGCCTTCTTCAGAACTCTGCTTGTGTACTCAATGATGCCACTTCGCTTCCTGCAAGGGACCTCTGCTTGTATAGATAGGAATAGAATACCATAATGCATGAAACTTTACCTATTAATTAAACCCTCAATGTTCCTTAGAAACAATTGGTACCAAGATTTCCAAGGAATATACAAAGTGCAGATTCAAATATAAAAGTTAATAAAAATGCAATATTTTTCCAAAAATTGATGACAATCACCAAACTATTGGTTTGGTAAACCTAAACCTTGTTCAAGCTTGAACACAATCATTAACTAGCAACAACAATCAGTTAAAATAATCAAACATATAAGTATATTCTTAATAACAGAAGGACTATTCAATGCAAGTGGATGGCATGTGGAAGATTGATTCCCAAAAGAGTCCTCACTGTTTAGTGAATTATATGTTTGGCACAATTACCCAAGTTTTTAAGTATCCAATGTGAAAGTATAATTTATTTCCACTTTGTATCTCTGAAATGTAATTTATTTCCACTTTGTATATTCAGAAAGGGTTTACTTCCCTCTTCCCTGATTGTAGGGAATATGTATTTACGTTTTTTGTATTATTAGATCAAACCTTGTGGTTGTATTTGTAAAACAATATGTTCAAACTCTGTGATAATGGAGTGGTTGATTACGTCCAGTAAATGGTATACAAATACCACACAGGAATCTGGAGTACAAAATCAGAGGAAGGTTCACCTGTTTCTCCAGCAATGTCGTGTACCTCATCATGTGCATGAAATGCCCAGGGGGCTGCTACTACATAGGTGAGACGGGACAAGGGCTAAACAAGAGAATGAATCTGCATCGCCATAGCATTACACGCGGAACAAACGACAGTCCTGTCTGCAAGCATTTCTCTGACTTTGGTCACAAGATGAACAATCTGAAGGTGGCCATACTCAAAGGTAATCTTAGAACACCGAAAGAGAGACGGTTGCATGAATACAAATGTATGCAACTGTTCGGGACACTTAGCGATGGCCTAAACTGAGACCAAAGTTTCATGAGTCACTACTGACATTAGAGAACTATCTTCCCATGAGTGCTAAAGGCCATGTCCTTACATACTGCGCTATATACATATATATGCACACACAGCTGTCTCTTATACATACAAATACTCTATGCAGTTCCATCCCTATATACCAATAGTGACCACATAGTATCTACACACAATTTTAGTAATGCTACAGCCTCTTACATTTCCACACCTACCCACACCATTGATATACACTCCCACTCCATACACATCCTTTGTAAAGTGCTGTATACTCTGTGGGCTCTTAACCAATTTATATTTACATACTTACAAACACACACACAGACACACACTCTTACATCACTAACATTCAGGGACTATTTAACACCTCAAGTATTAAATCGCATACTACACAGGGGGGTATTAGGTTTCAGTCACAGATAACATTCCTACAGAATATGCACTGTTTGTAAGTTTAACCTTGCCTGCTTTATTCAATGTACCATCGCCGGAAGAAGAGATCAGGGTATCTTGAAAGCTCGCACATATAAAAGCATTTCGTTAGCCATAGAACGGTATTGTCTACTCATTTTATATATATATATATATATATATATATATATATTTATATTTATATATATATTTATATTTATATATATATATATATATATATATATATATATATAAAGAGAAAGAGAAGCGCAAGCTCCGTAGCATAATACTGTAAGATAAAGTTTTAATACAACAAATTGAAAAAAGGCTCTCTTGGGCATACACTCACAAGAGGATAGAATAAAAGTGCGTTTGTCAGATATAATCTCAATCACAATTACATCACCGTCAGGAGTAAACAGAAGTAACCCCCGAACAGAAGTCCTCATCGCCATATTAACAGTAACCCCGTCCAGGTAAAATAATGCTTGGAACAAATATGCTCAGAGCAGATGTCCTGGTACACTCACGATACTTGGGCACTCAACCACAGGGAGCCTGGACGAACACCAGATGGAGATCTCCTCACTACACACTGCATTAGCCGGGCTTGACAGGCTGGAGGGGCGTCCTGCTTCACACTGTAGTGAGAGTCCCCTTAAGATGGACTGGATGTATTCCAGGAACTGTGTTCAATACAAGCAGCTGGGCTTCCTCGTGGCTATGCGAGGGACTTCCGTGAGGTGACGTCAGCACGCACAACGCAACGTCCTAACACGTTTCGTCACAGTGCGTGACTTTATCAGAGGATGACCAGCCAGTAGCGGAGACTCCCTTAAATAGCCAGTACACACAGCAACAGCTGAATAATCAAGGAAAGTGATTGTGTATAGGTATCACCTCCCCGTAACATACAGGAGACTATTCCGCTATCGACTGGTCATAGTTGAATCTACAGATACCATAAAAGACACTGATATTATGTGATAAGTTATATAGATGCACACTGGGGGACATAAGGGGTAAATGACAATAAACTAGCCTATATGAGAATGGACATACTGTATACACGAAGATGTAAACTTGAGTATATAGAGAGTAATATACATTCCAATGTCCCATAACACTCATGGTGCAACTAAAAAATAAAATATAATTAATAATACAATAATTGCATAATTTGTAAAAACTTGAAATACAAGAGATGAATAAAAATATAAAACTGGAGTGACCACCTAGTAATATGATGATATATAATTTAAGAGTGGGATACAAATTGATCAGCCATGTGTAACTGTAAGCTGTATTATCAGTGAAAAATAAAAGTAACAATGAGTGGAATATGCGGGAAAAGCACAAACTGAGGAGAATAAACAATCAAGGAGGACTGGATTGAGGGAAATAAGCAGACAACAAACCAAAGTACATGAATGTATATGCACTATACTAGTATGCTAGTGTCTATACATTCATTAAATCCGAATGGAGCCAGAGTACTGAGTGTATAAAACCAAAAGGATTCACACACACACAATTACTAGCTACAAACATTGTGTTATGTGATTTCAAGAAATGCAAAATAACACAATATTTTTTGTACAATAATTCACAATACAGCCTAAGTAGACATAAGGTACTGTTGTTTTTAATGTATGTTCTGACAGTTAATTTATAAAGCACTGTATACAATTCTTATTTATGTATTTGAATTACAGCACTGATATTGTTCTAAAAGAAAAAATTGAACTCCAAAGTAACAACACTATTATATATATATATGTGTGTGTGTGTGTGTATGTGTGTGTGCGCATGCATGTGTGTAAACAAAAAACAAACAGGAGCCCCAAATAAGCACTCTAGCATATCCTTATAATATAAAGATTTTATTAAAGCAATAACAAAAAAACGCACAATATAGAATAAAAATCCTGAGGAAATCCTTACTATCAGAACTGACTAGCTGCAAAGAGTGAAGATACTAATGAACAAACACCATAATTATGGGGGTATAATGCTCTACACTAAATTCATTGCACACTAAAAAAATAGTTCTCTTAAGTAAAGTGAAAAATATATTTTCCATCTTAACTCTAGAATAAGGTCCGGTATAAACAAATGCCAATGAACAAGACATCCCTACATAATCAGCTAAACACCTGATGATAGAAAATATCGGTATTATATTATATAAACCCCTCCCCTAATATGAAGTGTGAAGTTGGTTGTACTGCTGGCTTTGCATTTTCAAGACTTTTTTAAGTTATGGTGGGTGAAAAAGGCAACAAGAAACCTCCACCATATTGCATATAGCAAATAAAAAGTTCACTTGTGAGCACATTCACATGTCTTAGGCAGGTCTGCAACCCTGCCTTTCACCATTATCCCCACCATACAGTGCTTCCATTGCAGCAAGGGATTCTGGGAAATGGCATGCAAATGAGCACACAATGTGTTACCTTTTGTCTGAAAAACCATTGTTACAAAGCAAGCAGTACAACCAACTTCAGACTGATGATACCCATTAAGGTTGAAACATGTCTGTGAATGGTTTCTTTGGCTTTTAATCTGATTCCCATGCTGTGCTTTTAAAGCTGTGTTAACAGCAAGCGTTAGCTTATATGGGCTCCATGTAAAAATGGTTTTTCAGACAAAAGGTGACACGTGTGCTCATTTGCATGTCATTTCCCAGAATCCCTTGCCGCAGTGGAAGCACTATATGCTGGGGATAATGGTGAAAGGCAGGGTTGCAGACCTGCCTAAGACATGTGAATGTGCTCACAAGTGAACTTTTTATTTGATATATATATCTCATCCTTGAGAAAGTCACTACGTGTGATGAAACCCGTTGGTGTGTCGTGACTCAGTGACGCAGTGTGAGGAGGTGGAGCATTGATCTAGGGTTTTATACCAGGAAGCAGCAGCTTTTTCATTGTAGCGTGATCCACCCTAGACCTCTAGCTCTGACTGAGGTCTGACACGCGGAAGCTGACACCAACACAGGAGGGATTCCTACTTCAGCGTGCCAGGAGGTAAT
Organism: Ascaphus truei; assembly: GCF_040206685.1. Lineage (NCBI taxonomy): Eukaryota > Metazoa > Chordata > Amphibia > Anura > Ascaphidae > Ascaphus > Ascaphus truei. Next base: position 389,027,721 of record NC_134484.1, on the reverse strand, counting down.
ACTGTCCCACAGCAGAACCAGACTACACATGGAATCATTCAGTTGCATGTCTAACAAAATCTACGGTCAGTACACCATTATCATCTGAGAAGGGACATTCTCTATTGGTGACATTTGAGCTCTGACTGCTTGTGCCAACGGATGTATTTGGACTGTATCTGGCACAGATTACCTATGCTCACTGTTTGCTTCAACCATATCTTTGCCTAGCTCCCCTGCCTATCTAATACCTTACTCCTCACACTGCTTGTTCACTGCCACCATATGTTTTAATTGTATGCTTTTTTTTAATCTCACCTTGAGAGCATAGGTCCCATTGATTATTCTTTAACTCAATAAATCTCCATTTATTTATCAAATGACATCACGGAGTTGGCGCTTCCTCTTTTTTTTTTGTATCTATTGTGGTCAGGCTTGATCACTACAGAAGCTTTTCCCTCCCCCGTAAGGACTGTTCCTGATACTGGACTGTTTTTCATCATCTTTAACATTGGTTTGACACCTTCAACACCTTATTTTACCATATATGTGTCTATTATTCACCACACATTGGTTTCTTTTTACACTACACTGGTTTTCACACTTTAATATATATTATTCACTATCTATCGCTACTATTTGTTTGTATTAGTTATATATATATATATATATATATATATATATATATATATATATATATATATATATATTGTGACAGAAACCAGGGGATGGTAATAAATTCCATATATAGGGCTCCCAGGATACTGAACAGTTTCTATCCTGTTTGGCCTGGGAGTGCAGCCTTATAATACATGCACTCCATCCCACAGTCTGGCAAGCGCTGGAACTAAGGGATGAGAGATCCAGACCAGAGTTTGTCTGCTGCCTGATTTCTGTCACCTGTCATGCTAATTAGAAATCAGGTATGTAAGACTGATTTCCTGTTTGCTCTCCCCTCTCCCCAAGAGCCTTGAGGCTGGAAGGCTGCTATACTACAGTGGGGAGAAGCCTCTTCCCCAAACAGGTGCAATCATTCTGTTCATTTGTCTAAGACTGCAAAAGTACCTTGTTTTGTTGTTGGAAGTGGAAAAGCCACTTCCACCCTGAGTTAGGGAAATCTAAGTTAAGTTATTGCTCAGGTGAGCAGCTTTTGTTTTGCTGTGTTTCTGTTGTATGCACTGTGGCAGTCTCAGTGCCTGGGACTGAATAAACCAGGCATAGCCTGTTTAAAGGAACAGTACGTGACGCCTCATCATTTAACCTACCCTAAAAGACCGTGTTCTAACAGTCCCGGACAAACGGCGGAGCACCGGAGTAAGCTGTTTGTCACATATGGTGGAGAATGCGGGCAGAACACTAAAAGGTCTGCGGGTTAAAGAACTTTAACAAGGGGAAAAAAAAAAAAAAGTTTTTTTTCTCTCTCTCCAAACAAGATGGAAGACGTGGTGAGTGCGTTGGTACGCAATGTCGCTGTCCAGAAAGACGCGAATGAAGCCCAGCAAAAGATTAATGCAGCCCTGCAACAGGCGAATGAAACCCAGCAACAGCTGTTAATAGACCAGCAAGAGACTAATGCAAACCAGCAACTGCTGTTAATAAACCAGCAAGAGACTAATGCAAACCAGCAACAGGCGAATGCAAACCAGCAAGAGACAAACCGCTTGCTGAGAGAGGAGCAACAACGGTTCGCTCTGGGCTTACAGCAGGAACTCGAGATCCTGAGGGGGACTATCAGTAACCTTCCACTGGCAGAGGCAGCCCCAGTTCCGAAAATGACCAGGGCAAGCCACTACCTTCAGAAGATGGGACCCTCGGATGATGTGGAAGCCTATCTTCTCACGTTTGAACGCACTGCACAGAGAGAGGGATGGCCAGAAGCTGAGTGGGCTGGTCTAATCGCAGCCTTCCTAAGCGGCGAACCCCAGAAGGCTTACTTTGATCTAGAGCCAGCCAAAGCTAACGTCTATGCAAAATTGAAGTTCGAGATCCTCGCCCGCCTCGGCGTAACTACGGCTGTTCGTGCCCAAAGGTTTCTCTCATGGTCCTTCACGATGGATAAAGCCACCCGAAGCCAGATATATGACTTCATCCACCTCGCCCGGAAGTGGCTACATCCCGAGATCAACTCAGCAAGCCACATCGTGGAACGGTTGGTCATGGACCAGTTCTTGAGGAAACTTCCCTCTGCCTTCCGCCGTTGGGTCAGTCGGAGTGACCCCCACAATGCGGATGAGCTTGTGGCCCTCGTAGAAAGGTACAATACAGCAGAAGAGCACCCGCAACCCACAGTCGTGGAGCAACCCCACTACCCGAGGTTCCAGGACTCTTCCAGAGACGGTAAAAGGGTACCGGGGTTAAGGGCCGCTGAAGAGCGGTGACCACCTTCACGCAGTACCAGCAACAGTGGCTCGCACACTAAGGGCAATAGCCAACATGGGGAGCCGGGAAAAGGCTCTAAGTGGGACACAGACTATGTACCTAAATGTGTAAATTGTCATGAGAGGGGCCACACAGCAAAAATCTGCCCACTAAATGATGAACCCATGCAATGCAACAGCGTGGAACCTTATTCGCTGTGGTCCCAATGTATGGGCCCTAGCCCAGAGGACCCCTTGAATAACCATCTCTGGGCATTTGTAAAGGTTAATGGTAAGAGGGTTCGGGCACTTATTGACTCTGGGAGCATGGTCACACTAGTGTCCGAATAACTGATGCCCATTAAGAAGAAACAGGGAAACAGTTCACAAAGAGTGGCAATTTGTTGTATACATGGGGATAATCATGAATATTCCACTGTTGATGTTTTTTTTGAAACAGAGTTTGGTTCTTTAGATTTCATGCTGGGTATTGTACCCAAACTGGCACATGATGTGTTAATAGGGACCGACTTTCCCCATTTTCTAAAAATGTGGTCCCCCGCTCAGAATAGCGCCCAGAGTTCAATAGCGGACCATAACGAAGTATTAGAAGAAACAAATCCTTTCCCTTTTTCAGAAATGGATGTTGACGAGGGCCCAAATAAGAAGGGGGAAAAGGAGGAGTGCTGTAAAATTCCCTTCCCCATCACTACTCTGGTAGGGAATACACCAAATCAAGATGTTGATCAGACACTTACCACCCCAGAACCGGATAAGACCCTCGCTGACCTAGAGGTCAGTCCTGGGAGTTTTAAGAAGGCCCAGTGGGAGGACCCCACATTAGCGGTAGCAAGGGGAAATATACGGGACCAGAATAGTACTCCTGGCCAACCAGATTGGTCACTTGCTTACCCCTACTTCGAGGTAGAGAATGACCTAGTACTGCACCGACACACTTTATTCGAGCAAATACCCGGTATGTACCTGGCAGATACCTGGAATGCGCTACTCCTCCCCTCTGACAAGCCCCGTTGCATTTGCCTTCCCAGCCTGGGTTCATGCCTGGCTGATGGGCGGCTGATCTGTTAAATGATAATGATTAGGATTTAATAGGCTGCAATGCTTCGCGTGTCTACCAGATGGCATAAATTCATGAATTGTAATGCAGTATATATATATATACTGTGCAGTATTGCAGCCAGCGGGAATAAAATGCTTCAATCCCTGCCTGGAAAATAACTCAATGCACTCGGGCAGAAAACAGTCACAAACCTCAACACACCCGGGTATACCCGAATTTGTGGGACTAGCCGAGCTCGAATAAAGTGTGTCGCCAGTGTATATCGGGTTGATAAAAGGAAATCAGTTACAACTAAACAAATGTTGGTACCACGGACATTCCGTAACGTAGTATTACACCTCGCACATAGTCATCCATTGGGGGGACACCTAGGGGTGGAAAAGACAAAAGAAAAGTTTCTCCGAAGCTTCTATTGGCCTGGGGTTCTGGCAGAAATTACGAATTATTGCTCCTCATGCCCAGAATGTCAGATCACCGCCCCGTTCAAAGTGTACCGCAGCCCATTGGTACCCCTTCTCATAATAGAGGTACCATTTGACCGGATTGCTATGGATCTAGTAGGACCCCTAATAAAGTCTGCTAGGGGACATCAGCATATATTGGTAATATTAGATTATGCCACCCGATATCCGGAGGCAGTTCCCCTACGTAGCACCTCTGCTAAAAACATAGCAAAAGAGTTAGTAGTTCTGTTTTCCCGGGTCGGAATTCCTAAAGAGATTTTATCTGACCAGGGAACACCATTTATGTCCCAAGTAACAAAAGAGCTATGTAAACTCCTAAAAATCAAGCATCTCAGAACCTCAGTCTATCATCCACAAACAGATGGTTTAGTGGAAAGGTTCAATAAAACCTTAAAGAGCATGTTACGGCGGGCTGTCGATAAAGATGGGAAAAACTGGGATTGTTTGTTACCTTACCTGTTATTTGCGATTAGGGAAGTTCCCCAATCATCCACAGGTTTCTCCCCGTTTGAACTATTGTATGGCCGACACCCAAGGGGCTTACTGGATATAGCCAAAGAGACTTGGGAACACGAGGTTACCCCTTACAGAAGTGTAATAGAGCATGTTGCCCAGATGCAGGACAGCATTTCTGCAGTCCTACCCATAGTGAGGGAACACATGGAGAAAGCTCAAGAAGCACAGAGCAATACGTATAATAAGGGTGCTAGGGTCAGAATTTTTTTTCCAGGTGATAGGGTACTAGTTCTGGTTCCCACCGTGGAGAGTAAATTCCTTGCTAAATGGCATGGGCCATATGAGGTCTTGGAAAGAGTGGGAGAAGTAAATTATAAGGTAAGACAGCCAGGTAGGAGGAAACCTGAGCAAATTTACCATATAAACCTACTCAAGCCCTGGAAAGATAGAGAAGTCTTGTTAACACTAGTGCCCCCAGGTCCATCAGAGAATCAAGAAACTGACCCCGAGGTTAGCATAGCTGAAACCCTGTCCGTTCATCAGAAACGAGGGTTCCAGAATTTAGTGAGAAGAAACAAAGAAATCTTCTCTACACAGCCAGGTAGAACTAGCATAATTGAACATGACCTAGTTTCTGAACCGGGGGTCCGAGTTAACCTTAAACCGTACCGAATCCCAGAGGCCAAAAGAGAGGCTATAAGTTTAGAGGTTAAAAAAATGCTAAAACTAGGCGTAATTGAGGAATCCCAAAGTGGGTGGAACAGCCCTATAGTCTTAGTCCCAAAGCCAGATGGTACAACAAGGTTTTGTAATGACTACCGGAAACTAAACGCGGTGTCAAAATTTGATACTTATCCTATGCCCAGGGTAGATGAACTTGTATAGAGACTGGGCCAAGCCCGATATCTCACAACCCTAGACCTAACAAATGGGTACTGGCAGGTTCCCCTCACAGAAAGGGCAAAAGAAAAGACAGCCTTCTCAACCCTAGACGGCCTCTTTCATTATAAGGTGCTGCCTTTTGGCTTACATGGAGCTCCCGCCACATTTCAAAGAATGATGGATAAAATTTTAAAACCACATGCTCAGTATGCTGCCGCCTACCTGGATGATGTGGTAATCCATAGTGAAGATTGGCAATCCCACCTTCCAAAGGTCCAAGCTGTGCTCAACGCAATTCGGTCTGCTGGACTAACTGCTAACCCGCTAAATGCACTATTGGTCTGGAGGAGGCCAAGTATCTGGGGTATTCTATTGGCAGAGGTTTACTCAAACCCCAAACACTCAAAGTGGAGGCGATACAAAATTGGCCAAGGCCAGTTACAAAAAAACAAGTAAGGACCTTTTTGGGGTTAATTGGGTACTATAGAAGGTTTATTCCCAATTTTGCAACTAAGGCAACCCCACTAACCGACCTCACAAAAGCAAGAGGACCGCTATTGGTAAAGTGGTCCCCCGAAACCGAACAGGCCTTTAGAAGCCTGAAAGAAGCTCTCTGTGCCCAACCAGTGTTGGTCACACCTGACTTCTCCAAAGAGTTCGTAGTCCAAACCGACGCATCTGAGGTAGGGCTGGGGGCAGTACTCTCCCAGGAGTCTCAAGGTGAGGAGCACCCCATCCTTTATTTAAGTAGGAAACTAAATCCCCAGGAGAAAAATTACTCCATAGTAGAGAAAGAGTGTCTCGCAATAAAGTGGGCTGTAGAGATGCTCAAATACTACCTGTTGGGGAGAAAATTCCGGTTGGTCACAGATCATGCACCCCTTACCTGGATGTGTCAAAACAGGGAAAAGAATGCTAGAGTGACCAGGTGGTTCCTAAGCCTACAACCCTTTAAATTTTCTGTGGAACACAGGTCAAGGCACAAACATGGCAATGCTGACGGGTTGTCAAGGATGCACTCCCTAATATCCATGGTCACTCATCCCTCGAGGTCTGAGCTGGGGGGGAGGATATGTGACAGAAACCAGGGGATGGTAATAAATTCCATATATAGGGCTCCCAGGATACTGAACAGTTTCTATCCTGTTTGGCCTGGGAGTGCAGCCTTATAATACATGCACTCCATCCCACAGTCTGGCAAGCGCTGGAACTAAGGGATGAGAGATCCAGACCAGAGTTTGTCTGCTGCCTGATTTCTGTCACCTGTCATGCTAATTAGAAATCAGGTATGTAAGACTGATTTCCTGTTTGCTCTCCCCTCTCCCCAAGAGCCTTGAGGCTGGAAGGCTGCTATACTACAGTGGGGAGAAGCCTCTTCCCCAAACAGGTTCAATCGTTCTGTTCATTTGTCTAAGACTGCAAAAGTACCTTGTTTTGTTGTTGGAAGTGGAAAAGCCACTTCCACCCTGAGTTAGGGAAATCTAAGTTAAGTTATCGCTCAGGTGAGCAGCTTTTGTTTTGCTGTGTTTCTGTTGTATGCACTGTGGCAGTCTCAGTGCCTGGGACTGAATAAACCATAGCCTGTTTAAAGGAATAGTACGTGACGCCTCATCATTTAACCTACCCTAAAAGACCATGTTCTAACAGTCCCGGACAAACGGTGGAGCCCCGGAGTAAGCTGTTTGTCACAATATATATATATATACACAGTGGTCAACAAATCACCCAAAAATCTACTCGCCGAACAAAAAATCTTCTCGCCCCTAGCCCCGCCCCCAGACCCACCCTAGACCCACCCTAGACCCGCCCCCAGACCCGCCCCCAGACCCGATTTAAAAATAAATAAATAAACAACATTCGTTTTTGACATTAGTTTATTTATTGTATTATATTATACTACAATTAGTCCTTGTTACGTGTGTGTGTGTGTGTGTGTGTGTGTATGTGTGTGTGTTTGTGTTTGTGTGTGTGTGTGTGTGTGTGTATGTATGTGTGTATGTGTGTGTGTGTATGTGTGTAAATGTTCCTGAACCCCATAACTAGTGCCTGGATGCCCCCGCGTCACAATACCTAAAGCAACAATCCCACCCGGGATCTTACCTGATCCGCAGTCCCTCAATGTCCATGTACCCTCATTCCCGCAATGTTATACGTTGGAGGGGAGGTGTTCCCTACCTGTCTTCTGGTTTAGGGGGGATTCCGTTGTCTTCCGTGTGAAGCTCGAGAGTTAGATCTGGAAGAAAGCAGTATAAGTTATTTCGGTGTAGGTATAGGGCAGTTAAGATATATGGGTAAATAAGAGATCCAAAGTGTGAGAAAGAGAGTGTGGGTGAGAGACAGACAGAGAGAGAGAGAGACACAGAGAGAGAGAGACAGAGAGAGAGAGAGAGAGAGAGAGAGAGAGACACACACACAGAGAGAGACACACACACACAGAGAGACACACACAGAGAGAGAGAGAGACACACAGAGAGAGAGAGAGAGAGAGACACACAGAGAAAGAGAGACACAGAGAAAGAGAGAGAATGAGATAGACACAGAGAGAGAGTGAGAGAGAGAGAGAACACACACAGAGAGAGAATGAGAGACAAAGACAGAGAGAGAGTGACAGAGAGAGAGTGACAGAGAGAGTGCGACAGAGAGAGTGCGACAGAGAGAGAGGGAGAGGGCGACAGGGATAGGGTGAGGGCGACAGGGAAAGGGTGAGGGTGACAGGGAAACGGTGAGGGTGACAGGGAAACGGTGAGGGCAACAGGGAAAGGGTGAGGGTGTCGGGGAAAGAGTGAGGGCGACGGGAATGGGTGACACGGGGAAAGAGTGAGGGCGACAGGGAAAGGGTGAGGGCAAAAGGGAAAGGGTGCGGGTGACAGGGAAAGTGTGAGGGCGACAGGCAAAGAGTGAGGGCGACAGGGAAAGGGTGAGGGTGAAAGGGAAAAGGTGAGGGCGACAGGGAGAGGTGAGGGCGACAGGGAGAGGGTGAGGGCAACAGGGAGAGGGTGAAGGCGACAGGGAGAGAGTGAGGGGGAAAGTGTGAGGGCGACAGGGAAAGGGTGAGGGCGACAGGGAAAGGGTGAGGCTGACAGGTAAAGGGTGAGGGCGACAGGGGAAAGGGTGAGGGCGACAGGGAAAGGGTGAGGGTGACAGGGAAAGGGTGAGGGCGACAGAAAAAGGGTGACACAGGGAGAGGGTGAGGGCGACAGGGAAAGGGTGAGGGCAACAGGGAAAGGTTGAGGGCGACAGGGAAAGAGTGAGGGTGACAGGGAGAGGGTGAGGGTGACGGAAAAAGGGTGACACAGGGAGAGGGTGAGGCGACAGGGAGAGGGTGAGGGCGACAGGGAAAGGGTGAGGGTGACAGGGAGAGGGTGAGGGCAACAGGGAAAGGGTGAGGGCGACAGGGAAAGAGTGAGGGCGACAGAGAACGGGTGAGGGTGACAGGGATAGGGTGAGGGCGACAGGGAGAGGGTGAGGGTGACGGGGAAAGGGTGAAGGCGACGGAAAAAGGGTGACACAGGGAGAGGGTGAGGGCGACAGGGAAAGGGTGAGGGCGACAGGGAAAGGGTGAGGGCAACAGGGAGAGGGTGAGAGCGACAGGGAGAGGGTGAGGGCGACAGAGAGAGGGTGAGGGGGAGAGGGTGAGGGCCAAAGGGCGAGGGCGACAGGGATGGGTGAGGGTGACAGGGAAAGGGTGAGGGCGATGGGGAAAGGGTGAGGAGGAAAGGGTGAGGGTGACAGGGAAAGGGTGAGGGTGACAGGGATGGGTGAGGGTGACAGGGATGGATGAGGATGACAGGGATGGGTGAGGGCGACAGGGAAAGGGTGAGGGTGACAGAGAAAGGGTGACACAAGAAGAGGGTGAGGGCGACAGGAAAAGGGTGAGGGCGACAGGGAAAGGGTGAGGGTGACAGGGAAAGAATGAGGGCAACATGGAAAGGGTGAGGGTGACAGGGAAAGGGTGAGGGCAACAGGGAAAGGGTGAGGGCGACAGGGATAGGGTGAGGGCAACAGGGAGAGGGTGAGGGCGACAGGGAGAGGGCGACAGGGAGAGGGTGAGGGCGACGGAGAGGGTGAGGGCAACAGGGATGGGTGAGGGTGACAGGGATGGGTGATGGTGACAGGGATGGGTGAGGGCGACAGGGAGAGGGTGAGGGTGACACAGGGAAAGGGTGACACAGGGATAGGGTGACACAGGGATAGGGTGACACAGGGAGAGGGTGAGGTTGTGTCAAGGATTGAACTTCGGCTGAAGTGGATCCCAGTGGCAGGAACAGCAGGGAGCGAAGTAGGGGTCACAAGCAAAGATCCAAGGCAGGCGGCAGGTAGCGAAGTCCGGTAACAAGCAGGGGTCCGAGGCAGGCGGCAGGTAGCGAAGTCAGGAAACAAGCAGAGGTCGGCAACGAGGAAACTGGAACAGGATGATAGCAAAAGCTAACACAGCAGTAAACACAAGAACCTTGCAGGTGCTAAGGAACCAGTATAAACAGGCAAGGAGGAACAGGAAAGGGAGGTTTATATAGGCAGGCTGAGAGGTGGAGCACAGGTGCAGAGGTGTCAGGTAACAGGTTCTGGAATGTTCCTAGTTTAGCAGCAGCAATCCCGGTGGACAAGTTTAGGTACTGCAGGCTATAACAAGACATTAGAGTGGCAGCAGTCCCGGTGGCAAAGCATAGGTACAGCAGGCTAGAGAATATGACATTACTCCCCCCTCCCAAGAGCGTTCTCCGGACGATCCTTGCTAGGCTTGTCTGGATATCGTCGGTGGAAAGCTTTGACTAGTCGCGGAGCATGTACAAAATCTTTGGGTTCCCAAGACCTCTCCTCTGGGCCATAGCCCCCCCAGTGAACCAGGTACTGTAGTTTCCCTCGGTGTAACCTGGAATCCAAAATTCTTTCCACAATGAATTCCTCTTCGTTATCCACGAGGATGGGTTCAGGGGGAGGAAGTCTCCGTCCAGGAAATGGGTTCTCACGGAAAGGTTTCAGCAGAGAAGAGTGAAACACAGGGTGTATTTTGATGGTCTCAGGAAGCTCTAATCTGAAGGACACTGGATTTATTAGTGCTGAGATGCGAAAAGGCCCAATGTATTTTTGGCCCAATTTAATGGTTGGAACCTATAGACGTAGATTTTTTGTAGAAAGCCAGACTTTATCCCCGACTTGAAATTCTGGGGAGGGTCTGCGGTGTTGGTCTGCTGCTCTTTTGTACTTTACTTGAGTCTCACGAAGCGTCTCTTTGAGGGTCTCCTGGATGTCTCGCAGAGTCTCCAGTTTCTCTGTAACTGCCGGAATGGGGCCCGAAGATGGAAAACGAGGAATAAAAGTTGGATGGAATGCATAATTTGAGAAAAAGGGGCTCTTCTGAGTCGATGAATGATGTGAGTTGTTGTATGAAAACTCAGCTAATGGTAGGAAATCAATCCAGTCATCCTGGAGATGACAAACAAAACATCGTAAGTATTGTTCCAAAGTCTGATTGGTCCTTTCTGTTTGGCCATTGGATTGTGGATGATAGCCAGACGATAAATTTAAACGAATTCCTAGAGAGGAACAGAAGGTCCTCCAAAATTTTGAAGTGAATTGTACCCCTCTATCGGATATGATCTCATCAGGAGCCCCGTGAAGCCGAAACACCTCTTTCAGAATCAACTTGACTGTCTGGTCTGCAGAAGGAAGATTCTGTGCTGCAATGAAGTGAGCCATCTTTGTAAGTCGATCCACCACTACCAGGATGGTATTATGTCCATTTGATCGTGGCAGGTCAACAATAAAATCCATTGATATGGACCCCCAAGGACGAGTTGGAACCGGAAGAGGCTGCAGTAAACCCACGGGTGATGCTCGAGGGGTCTTGGTCCTAGCACAAGTTTCACAGGAGAGGACATAGTCTTTAACATCTTGTGCTAATTTAGGCCACCAAAAAGAGCGAGACAACAGTTCCTGTGTCTTGAGGACACCTGGGTGACCAGCGGGTCGGGAGTCGTGCATTAATTGGAGCACCTCTAATCTTACCTCCTTAGGAACGAACAGACGATCATTACAGTTCCAGAGACCATCACATAGAAATAGTTCTGCTTCCGGAGGAGGGTTTTTAAGAAAAGTGTCATTTGAGTAGGCTCCCTTTATTCGTGTGAGGAGATCGGCAGAGAATGTGACGCCCAAAAAATTTCTTTTTGGAAGAATAGTTTCTTCTTGCTCTTTGTCTGAGCTAGGATTCGGAAAGGACCGTGACAAGGCGTCGGCTTTCCCATTCTTGGAGCCAGGGCGGTAGGAGATGTGGAACTGAAATCTTGCAAAGAAGAGAGCCCATCTGGCTTGTCGCGCAGACAGTCTCTTTGCGGATCGAATGAATTCTAAGTTCCTATGATCCGTAAAGACCGTAATTGGATGATTGGCCCCCTCCAGTAGATGTCTCCACTCAGAGAATGCAGCTTTTATAGCCAAGAGTTCTTTGTTTCCGATGTCATAATTTCGTTCAGCTGTTGACATTTGGTATGAATAAAAAGCACATGGATGAAGGAGCATCTTGGGTCCAATTCTTTGTGACAGAATGGCACCAACAGCGGAGTCGGATGCATCCACTTCCAAGATGAATGGTAATTCTGGATTTGGATGGATGAGGATAGGGGCAGATGTGAAGAGTGACTTCAATTGTTCGAATGCCGCATCCGCTTTAGGAGACCATTTGAAGGGGAATTCCTTCCGTGTGAGTTGGGTGATTGGGGCAATAATGCCAGAGAAATTTTTAATAAAACGTCTATAGAAATTGGCAAAACCCACAAATCTCTGAATGTCCTTTTCATTCCGAGGGATTGGCCATTCCACCACCGCTTGAATCTTGCCTGGGTCCATACTCAAACCCTCGGGAGAGATGATGTAACCGAGAAATTGCATGCTGGTTTTTTCGAATTCGCATTTTTCTAACTTGATGTATAAATTGTACTTACGGAGACGCTCAAGGACAATTCGGACATGTCTCTGGTGATCCATGATGTTATCTGAGAAGACTAGGATGTCATCCAGGTATGCCACTACGAATTGGTCCAATAACTCTCGGAGGACATCATTGATTAAATGCTGGAAAGTAGCAGGGGCATTACAGAGTCCGAAAGGCATCACCAGATATTCATAGTGCCCATAACGGGTTCGGAAGGCTGTTTTCCATTCGTCACCGGGTCGAATGCGGACCAAATTATACGCTCCTCTGAGATCTAATTTGGTAAAGATCTTGGCTGACCGAATTCTTTCCAATAGTTCAGGAATCAGAGGTAATGGGTACCTGTTCTTCACCGTTATCTTATTTAGTTCCCGATAGTCAATGCAGGGGCGTAGAGAACCGTCTTTTTTTCCCACGAAGAAGAGCGCAGCGCCTGCTGGAGAAGTAGAGGGTCTGATAAAACCCTTTGCTAGGTTCTCCTGTAGGTAGTCATTGAGGACCTTCAATTCCGGTTCTGAGAGGGAATAAATTCTTCCAAACGGAATAGCAGCGCCCGGTAATAATTCAATGGGACAGTCATAAGAGCGATGTGGGGGAAGCGTATCCGCGTTCTTCTTGTCACACACATCTAAAAACTCAGAGTAAGGAGCCGGCAGAAGATTTTCTTGAGACGAGGAAATCTTATGTATTCCTACACACTCTGGTATAGGAGTTTTAGGAAGACAGGCTAGCTGACAGTGCTCCGAGGGAAACGTGAGTGTCTTGGTCTTCCAGTCGATTAGTGGGTTATGGATCATGAGCCATGGAATTCCCAGAATCACTGGAAACAAAGGTGATGGAATGAGACCAAATGAAATCTTCTCCTGGTGATTGGGCTCCATGATTAGTGTTAAGTTGCTGGTTTCATGGGTAACAGGTCCAGAGCTCAAGGGAGAACCGTCAACGACTTCCATCCTTTCTGGCGATTCCTTGGCTACAAATGATACCGAATTGTTCTTGGCGAATTCTATGTCCATAAAATTCCCTGCCGCCCCTGAGTCGACCATTACTGTGGTTGAAAAACGATGTGTTCCTTCCTCGATGATAATAGGAACCAGGAGGTGAGGGTGTAGCGAAGGAGGGTTATCTTTCCTTTGAGAAGCAGAGAGAACAGTTTTTGAAATAGCGTGCAGCTGATTTCTTCTAGGGCTCTGGAAAGAAGACCGCCTGGACTTGTTTGGGCAATCAGCGAGATAGTGCCCATCGTTTCCGCAATATAAACAGAGATCTTCTGTTCGGCGTCTATTCCTTTCCCCGGTTGAGATGGGTCCCCGCAGTGTATTTACTTGCATCGGCTCCTCCTCCGTCTCCCTGGAACGTCTTGGGGTACTGACATCTCTAAACCCGGGGGTGCTTGGCATGAACCCCTGTCTCTCCAATCGTCTTTCCGTAAGCCTACGATCAATTTGGATGCATAAACGGACAAAGTCCTGAAATCTCTCTGGGGTCTCCACCCGGGCTAGTTCGTCTTTAACTTGCTCCGAGAGACCCTGCCGAAAATGATATTTCTGCGCGGCCTCATTCCACTCAGTATCGTTAACCCATCTGCGGAATTCAGCGGCGTACTCAGCTGCCGAGCGTCTTCCTTGACGAAGATTGTTCAGAGTTGCCTCAGCGGTTGCACTACGATTTGGGTCATCAAAAATAAGACTCATGGCATCGATAAACTCCTCCAGGTTCCTTAGTAGTGGGCTATCCTGTTCTAACATAGGGGAGACCCAAGCAAGGGCCTCATCCTTGAGCAGGGTTATGATCAGTCCAACCCGGGCTTCGTTGGTATTATAGATGGTAGGCTGAAGCTTGAACACATGTCTGCATTGATTAAGGAAATCCCGAAAAGATTGTCTTTTTCCTCCAAATTTTTCCGGAAGGGTTACACGGGGTGCGGTTTGCACAGTCACAGTGTTTTGACCAGACAAGGTAATTAAGGCTGCACGTAGTTCACGATTCTCAGCTTCCGCAGTGGCGGCTTTTTCTTCTAAGCGGCCAAGACGATTAAACACGTGTCTTTGTTGTTCCTGGTAACCAACCATGATATGTTGCAAGTCATGGAGTGTCTGAGCCTGAGTCGGGTCTGTTCCAGCGGAATCCATGGTAGGGCCTGTTTATTCTGTCAAGGATTGAACTTCGGCTGAAGTGGATCCCAGTGGCAGGAACAGCAGGGAGCGAAGTAGGGGTCACAAGCAAAGATCCAAGGCAGGCGGCAGGTAGCGAAGTCCGGTAACAAGCAGGGGTCCGAGGCAGGCGGCAGGTAGCGAAGTCAGGAAACAAGCAGAGGTCGGCAACGAGGAAACTGGAACAGGATGATAGCAAAAGCTAACACAGCAGTAAACACAAGAACCTTGCAGGTGCTAAGGCACCAGTATAAACAGGCAAGGAGGAACAGGAAAGGGAGGTTTATATAGGCAGGCTGAGAGGTGGAGCACAGGTGCAGAGGTGTCAGGTAACAGGTTCTGGAATGTTCCTAGTTTAGCAGCAGCAATCCCGGTGGACAAGTTTAGGTACTGCAGGCTATAACAAGACATTAGAGTGGCAGCAGTCCCGGTGGCAAAGCATAGGTACAGCAGGCTAGAGAATATGACAGGTTGACACAGGAAGAGGGTGACAGGGAGAGTGTGACAGGGAGAGAGGGTGAAACACTCACAGACACACAGACTCACTCACAGACACACAGACTCACTCACAGACACACACACTCACTCACAGACAGACACACACACTCACAGACATACACACTCACAGACATACACTCACAGACATACACTCACAGATACACACACTCACAGACATACACACTCACAGACATACACTCACATAAACACACACTCACTGACACAAACACACTCACTCACAGACACACACACTCACTCACAAACACTCACAGACACATACACACACAGTCACTCAGTCAGTCACACACATACACACACACACACACACACACACACAGTCAGTCAGTCACACACAGTCACTCAGTCACACACACACTCACCCACTGTCACTCTCACACTGTCACTCACACACACACTCACCCACAAGGCAGGGGGGGTCACACATGTCAGCATTGGCAACTCCGCACGGCAGTGGGCCCTCCACACAGCAGGAGGGCCTCTGCAAGGTAGGGGGAGTCACACATGGCAGCGGGGGCCTCCGCACGGCAGCGGTCCCTCCTCATGGCAGGAAGGCCTCTGCAAGGCAGGGGGGTGCCCCCCCTTCAGAGGCGGACACCGCCCCCCCTCCAGAGGTGGACATCGCCGCAGCACTCATCCCCCCGAAGCAGAAGCAGACGCCGCCGTAGCACCACCCCCCACGAAGCAGATGCTGCCGGAGCACTGCAGCACCCCGCCCCCAAAGCGGATGCTGTCGCAGCACCCCCCACACCGCCCCCCCAGGCAGAAACCGCGCACCCTCCAGAGGTGGAAACCACCGCTGCAGCAGCAGCCTACCTGCCGCCCTGGGCAACAAGTGGGGACTCCCCAAGCCTACATCCCGCCCTGGGCAGCAAGCAGGGACCCCCCTCAGCCTACTTCCCACCCTGGGCAGCAAGCAGGGACCCCCCCAGACTACCTCCCGTCCCGGGCAGCAAGTGGGGATCGGGGGCCGGGGGGGAGATCGGGGGCCGGGGGGGAGATCGGGGGCTTTGGGGGAGGAGTTCAGGGGCAGGAGGGGGAGGAGATCAGGGGCAGGAGGGGGAGGAGATCAGGCGCAGGGGGGGAGGAGATCGGGGGAAGGGGCTAACCCAGAGCTGCCAGCCAGCCCTCTTCCCCGTGACAACCCAATGAGGGAGGGGAATTATTTATTTATTTAAAAAAAAAATTGGCGCGAGCAGGGGACCTAAATCCACTCACAACGGGCATGTGGTTATGCCTATTTGTCGAACACTGTATATATATATATATACAGTATATATATATATATATATATATATATATATATATACTGTATATATATATATATATATATATATATATATATACTGTATATATATATATATATATATATATATATATATATATATATATATATATATATATATATATATATATACTGTATATATATATATACTGTATATATATATATATATATATATATATATATATATATATATATATATATATATATATATATATATATATACATACATACATACATACATACATACATACATACATACATAGTGCTTCATTCACACACTACAATTGTGGCTATGAAATAAAAACGGTAACATTGTGGTGTGGCATAATAATTATAACACTTTTTCAGGTGTCGCAATGAATACATTTTTAAATGGTCAACAATGTTCTCATCCAGTTAGTTCATGCACCTGCATGTGGGAGCATAAAATCCGTACCCCTTCTCTTTTGTATTTTGACCTTCAGAATTACATCACATTGATTAAAAGTTTAGAAATATCTATACTACAAAGAAGCAACTCACCCAAAGAATTAGAAAAATTCCGTTAGACACAATTTATCCATTTATCCATTCATGAATGCTTTATTCGAATGATATCACATCCTGGACAGAGGGGCTTATGCAGAGAGGAACGTTATTTAATGTGAAAACGGCAGGAAAATAGCCACAGAATTGGAGTAAGTTATGGGCGTATGCTGAAAGCTGCGTTACCCTTTTTTCTGATGAGATTCAAAATTGCCAAGTTTTTCTGGCTACATTGAACTCGCTATAATATAGGGCACAATGGCGAGTTGCAGTGCTTCTATGCTACCTGCATACCACCCTATTTTAACATGGCGAATTTACCAATCTCGCCACGTGTTTGGCAATTTTTAAAGTAAAGAATCCTGCTGTGTCGAATTTTATGAATCTCTCCATGTTCTCTGCAGGACAAGTTTCTCTGGTGCGTATTTTCGCCAAAAGATGGCGCTATTTCCCTTCTCTATCCTCTCTGCATAAGCCCCAGAGGTACAGTTGCTGGGAAGTACTCCAATTGTGTAAGCTTATGTTTGATCATTGCACATATCTGTTGAGAAATTTCTTTAGTTATCCACGTAAGAATCGCCATTCACAGAGTATTGTCTTGTATCATACACCAGCACAGTGCCTCACACAATATGATTGGCAATATGGAGCAAACTACTATGGGAATGTGTAAATACCAGTGTGCATGGGAAAACATTAGCCAAAATGCGTACCTGGCTCAGCCCGTATACTGGGCACAAAACGATGCGGCTGAACAAAACAACGCTGGTAATGAGATGTGCATCAGGATACCATGATTAACTCAACCATGGATGAACTTGATCTGCCTGCCGCGAACAATTGATACCAGCAAGGACCTTGTTGATTTCTACAATAAAGGTAAATATCATGTAATACAGCTTTAATTACATTCTCCTGAAGTACTTTATTACATACAAGAGCGTAATCTGCATAATAGTCATCACGCATGCGCTAAACTACACACACACGATGAAGTATAGCATAGCAACAATCAGAACATATATATGTGTAAATCTACATTTTAATGTTCAGCGTGAAAAATAAAATGTTATATATTACATTATAGATGTGCATCAATACAATCTGCACAATGACAAGTGATTAGCTACATTATATATCGATCCTTTCAGCTATTCGGTTGTAGATTTGCTGGTGTGCTTGGGATCATTGCACTGTTGCATGATCCAATTTCGGCCAAGCTTTAGCTGTCAGACAGATGGCCTCTTATTTGACTCTGGAAGGATGATTACTATGTTAAAATGTTTTGAACAAACAAACAAACACCTGTCATATGTAAAATTATCCAAATAAAAATACATTATATAAAGTAATTTACACACATCTCATGTCAACAACATAAAATGTCAAAAGTGAAGGATGCTCCGAAATAAAATGTTTGTTACATTGTTAAGACATTATGTAATAAAGTTTAAATATATACATACACAAGTGTGTGTGTGTGTTTGTGTGTGTACGTGTATATGTATGTGTGTGTGTGTGTTATTGTCTACAGTGTACTCATATGCACCATTATTTTGTTTCAACACATTTTCTCTATTTCATCTTATTAGGTAAAATTCAAAACAATAATCCTATTCCTATTGTTTATATGTAATTATGAATAATTACACAGGGACTACAAAATAGAATGGGTTTGTCTTAACAAATGTTCTTAGAACATTTTATACTGACTCTTTTAACACTGCAACCTCTTGGTTACAGTGTCATACGCCTTCATTCTCCTGCGCCGCCACCGCAATGTGCGGGCAGACGCGGCTGTTTTTATTTTTCCTGGCGCGTGCCGCGCATCACTGTGGTGCCGATCACTCGTGCCAGGGTTCCCCGGCATCCCCGAAGGCTGAAGGGGTAAGCAGGGGTAAGGGGAAGATGCGCGAAGCTGTGCAAAGCTGCGCGAAGCAGAGGAGCAGCCAGGGGGAGCAACCAGGGGGTCTCAAGGGGAAGGGAACCGCTATGAAGATGTGCATGCGGGTAGAGGAAGATGCGGGGAAGATGTGGGTGGCGCGCGGCCAGGTACGGCGCCAGCCGAAAAAAACCCCGGACAATTATGGGCAAATGTTAGAAATGTTAGAATCAAGCTGGCCGCAGCAGTACAAAGAAGATATTGATTAACAAGATTTCAATCATCCTGAAAGAGAATATTGTTCAATATTTATATGTTTTATATTAGTTAATAATATGCATATAAAATCACTTTACAACAATTGTCATATTGTGCAATGCAAGTGACGTTGTGAATCAATTGTGTTGTGTGCTGTAGCGCATGCGTGTTGAGATAATTCCCTTCGCGTATGTGCATGATTTTATGTTGAAAGCTGCTCATGCGGATGCGTAATCCAATGTCTGAAATAACAATGCAAGATAGTGTCCAACCTCCCTCCCCCACGAGCACGGACACGTGAGACTAACGGAGTGTAGCAATGCAACTGTAATTTAAGTAAGAAATGTAAATACATTATTCTCGTCATACTGTACAATACCTGTAACTGTCTATGACCGTGTTCATCAGCATATCAGAAATTGGGACTTTCATATTCTTTTATGTATTGTATTGCATGTCTTTATTTATATAGCGCCATTAATGTACATAGCGCTTCACAGTAGTAATACATGTGGTAATCAAATAAATAACAGATAATATAAATAACAGATCATGGAAATAAGTGCTTCAGACATAAAAGTAACATTAAGGAAGAGGAGTCCCTGCTCCGAGGAGCTTACAGTCTAATTGGTAGGTAGGGAGAACGTACAGAGACAGTAGGAGGGAGTTCTGGTATGTGCGTCTGCAGGGGGCCAAGCTTTATGTATCATGTGTTCAGTATTATCCACAGTGCTATTCATATGCTTCTTTTAGCAAGTGTGTCTTAAGTTGGGTCTTAAAGGTGGATAGAGAGGGTGCTAGTCAGGTACTGAGGGGAAGGGCATTCCAGAGGTGTGGGGCAGTCAGTGAAAAAGGTTTAAGGCGGGAGAGGGCTTTAGATACAAAGAGGGTGGAAAGAAGACATCCTTATGAAGAACGCAAGAGTCTGGATGGTGCATAACGAGAAATTAGGGCTGAGATGTAAGGAGGGGCAGAAGAGTGTAAAGCTTTAAAAGTGAGGAGAAGAATGGAGTGTGAGATGCGGGATTTGATCGGAAGCCAGGAGAGGGATTTCATGAGGGGAGATGCTGAGACAGATCTAGGAAAGAGTAGAGTGATTCTGGCAGCAGCATTTAGGATAGATTGTAGGGGAGACAGGTGAGAGGCAAGAAGGCCGGACAGCAGGAGGTTACAGTAATCAAGACACCATCCCCAAGTTACTCCCGGATGACAGGAATGGAGACCGGGCACCCAAAGGCAAGGTCCTCGGCAGGAAGACTTCCTCGCTGAGACGGCGAGAGTCTTCATGTGCTAAAATATGCTGTGTGTTGTTTTTGTTTTTGTGTCCCCCGGTGTTCCCTTGTGTATGTATTCCCTCTTGTATCTCCGTAGGTGAGAGAGTGAGGTGCATCGGTATAAAGCAAGGAAGAGGCGTTAGATCCGACCCAGCCGCCCGAGACAAGAAAAGGTACTGGCAGAAACGTCGACTTACACGAAATAATGAGTAAGGAACTCAGATTAATTTCCACAATGTTAAGGGGTTTAACAGCCCAGCGAAGCGAAGAGTCGCATTCCGGGACTATAAAAGTAGAGGGGCAGAGATTTTATTCCTGCAAGAAACACACTTCTCACAGGGCAATTTCCCCAAATATCTTGATAGGGATTACACGACACACCTTCTGTCCTCCGCGAAAGTTAAAAAACGAGGGGTGGCCATTTTGATTCATAAGCGTATCCCCTTTGTGACCGACAAGTCATTTAAGGACCGAGACGGGAGGTTCCTCATAGTAAGAGGTACAATACAGGGTTTTCCGGTCACTCTGGCAACTATATATGCCCCTAATGACAAGGCCTCAGCTTTCTTCAATATATTCTTCGAGAAACTTAGTAAAGTGGCCAGAGGCAGTATTATCGTAGCGGGGGACCTGAATAGGGCCCTGCATGAAGACCTTGACAGATGCTCGACTACTAATAGATCACACAGACCCGACGTACTAACAATTAAAAAAGGCTTAAGGGACTGCCAACTACTCGAAATATGGAGGGAACAACACCAGGGAGTGAAAGAGTTTACATTTTACTCACACCCGCACAACACCTATAGCAGGATTGATTACTTCCTTGTATCCAATAGATTAGTCCCCGAGGTCTCTAGCTCCGAGATCCATGATATTTCATGGTCTGACCATGCATCTATAGAGCTGCGGTGCACACTATTCCCACTAGACAGACCTAGAGCGAACTGGAAATTAAATGAGTTATTGCTGAAGATTCCAGCCCTTCAGGAGGAAATTGGGTAAAGCTTAAACAATTCTTTGAGGAGAATGAGGGGAGTGTGGCAACACACTCCACGCTGTGGTAGGCCCATAAGGCTACCCTCAGAGGGGTCATAATGAATCTGGCCGCGAAAAGGAAAAGAGAAAGGGAGGAAAAAATCCAGAAGCTAGAAAAGCAACTAGCGGAGCTTTCTTCCCTGCACAAAATAAACAAAAGTGCCCACACGCTGAGTCAAGTATTAGACACCAAAACCAGTCTTAACCGCCTCCTTTCCGCCCAGGCTGAGAAGGAATTGGCCTGGTCTCAACGGAAATTTTTTGAAAAAGCAAACAAGCCTTACACACTACTTGCCAATAAGCTAAAAAATAAGCTTCCAAATTATCACATTCACGCAATCCGGAACCACAAGGGGGACCTTACCTCCATTCCTGGGAAAATTGTAGAGGAGTTCAAGAAATATTATGAAACTCTTTACAATGGAGATAAGGTGGCCCATAATCTGAAAAAAAGGGAGTCGTTAAAGATCTTTCTAAGGGAGGCAAATCTTCCAAGATTGGAGAGAGGTGACAGGGAGGCACTCCAGTCGGACTTCACGATGGAGGAGCTCTCAGGCGTCATAAAGGCGCTAAAACCTGCTAAAGCCCCGGGCCCTGATTGCTTTTCAAACTTATATTACAAGAAATATATTAAAATATTAGCCCCTCATTTGTTAAAGTTATTCAATGAATCGGAGGCAGGCAGGCGGCAGATAACACCAGGAGAATTATTGACCTCATTGATCTGGCCCAACAGAAGAACATACAATCCATGGTGTTAAGTCTGGACGCGGCGAAAGCCTTCGATAGGATAGACTGGTCCTACCTAACAGAAACATTGAGAGCATTTGGCTTTGAGGGACGCCTCCTGCAGGCCATACTAGCGCTGTATAGGAAACCCTCAGCAAGGGTAAGATACCAAGGTTTCCCCTCAGAACAATTTGAAATCAAAAGCGGCACGAGGCAGGGGTGCCCGCTGTCGCCCTTGCTGTTCGCCTTATGCATAGAACCCTTAGCAGCGCACATCAGAAATAATCCGGATATATCTGGGATCCCAATAGGTGACCAAATGCACAAGGCCGCCTTATACGCGGACGATGTTATTCTTACGCTAGCCAAACCTCTCACATCTCTCCCAAATCTATTCAATATCCTAGGTAAATTCAACCAAATCTCGGGGTTTAAGATCAATCAGTCTAAATCGGAAGCCCTCAACATCAACCTCCCAAAAGAAACTGAAAAGCTGATTGACCTCAATTTTAATTTCAAATGGCAACCCTCCGCTATCAAATATTTTGGGGTTTATCTCACAAGGGATTACAAAACATTATATAAGGCTAACTTTCCCAGGGTAATAAAGACTTTGGGGGAGGATCTCATGACCTGGATGAAAGGGAGTATTTCCTGGATTGGGAGGATACATAGCGTGAAAATGAACCTCCTCCCAAGGATGTTATATCTTTTCTAGAGTCTCCCGGTCCCGTTGGTACAGGCAGACATCCGCTCCCTGCAGTCTCACATAATGAAATTTATTTGGAACAAGAAAAGCCCAAGAATTTCCAAGGGAATATTAAAACGTCCCACCATAAGAGGAGGGCTAGCGGTGCCTTGCTTGCAAGCTTATTATAAAGCAGCCCAATTAGGGCAGATTCTTCAATGGCACACTGACCCAAGCTTACGGAGATGGAAATACCGTTGCAGTCCATGGTCAATTCGTTAAAAGTTTGGGAGGCCACGAAATTTCGTTGCCAGCTGACTACCAGAACGTCATTAATGATACCAATTGTGGGCAATCCAGACTTGATTAGGAAAAAATTCTTGATTTGGACCCAAAAGGGGTTAACCCGTCTTAAGGATCTGGAGGGCATCACGCATATACAATCCTTTGACTAAATTAAATCCTCTAAAAACATCCCAAATAGCGAATTCTTTAGGTACCTCCAGATCAGAGATTTCTACAATAAAACACCAATTAGGCCAGCACGTACAAATTTCGAGCAGCTTTGTTCCAGAGATACGGACACAAGGGGACTCACATCTAGAATGTACAGGGAAGTGATCTGCCAGAAGACGACCACCGACAATAGACTGAGTTACATGAGACACTGGGAAGCAGACCTAGGGGAGACTCTAGAGGACGACGAATGGGACAGAATTATACAGGCAGCTGCGAAAAGCTCAATCTGCACCACATTAAAGGAGAACGCATATAAAGTCCTGATGCGGTGGTATTACACCCCAACACGTTTAGCTAAATTTGTGAGAGGCTACTCCCCTCTCTGTCCTAAACAGTGTGAGGAGGCAGCGGATCTGCGACACATGCTGTGGTCTTGCCCAAGAGTGGCCCCTATTTGGGAACAGATTAGAGACCGGATTCAGCGGATTCTCGGTTTGGAGATCACCCTTGACCCGTGGCTGTTCATACTGGGCAGACGGATCCAGGGTATGTCGAATGCAGCGCATAAACTGATCGCGCATTTTGCTACAGCCACAAGATGCGAGATCGCAGCATTATGGAAGCAGCAAGATATACCAATTGTCCCAAAGATCAGAAATAGGATTTGGCGTGTCTGCAGGATGGAACAATTAACAAGTTTGGTTAATGACTCCGGCGCAAATTACCAAAAAGTCTGGGCACCGTGGTTGGCCCAGGTAGATATCCCGGGGGTGAATGCCTACACGATATTGCACTAATATATACAGGTGCGTTCTCCTTTGAAGGTCAGATAGGTGATGGGACATAGAGACGTACGGTCAGCGGACAGCCCCCAAGAGTTTAGGCAAGGAAATGGGACAGAAGAGAAGGTTCGTCTATAGTCAGCAAGGTACAGGTCGCCATGTTGAGGTGGTCAAGTATGGTCAAAGAAGACGGAATCACTCTCTTTCCCCCCCCATCCCTTTTCCCCCCCACCCCAATCCCCTCGTCTCGTTAGTCTTGTCGTATTCGTATCTGTGTCTTTCTATGTAGAAGTGCGTTCGTGCTGTTTATAACTGTATTTGACAAATAATTGGAAATGACAGAATGGGCTTTGACACAATGTTTGCACATGTATCTTCCAATAAAAACTTAAGTTGAAAAAAAAAAAAAAGTGAGGAGAAGAATGGAGTGTGAGATGCAGGATTTGATCAGAAGCCAGGAGAGGGCTTTCATGAGGGGAGATGCTGAGACAGATCTAGGAAAGAGTAGAGTGATTCTGGCAGCAGCGTTTAGGATAGATTTTAGGGGAGACAGGTGAGAGGTGGGAAGGCCGGACAGCAGGAGGTTAAAGTAATTAAGACGGGAGAGAATGAGGGCCTGATTCAGAGTTTTAGCAGTCAAGCAACAGAGGAAAGGGCGTATCTTTGTTATATTGCGGAGGAAAAAGTGACAGGTTTAAGATATATTTTGAATGTGAGGGACGAATGTGAGAGGGGAGTCAAGTGTGACCCCTAGGTAGCGTGCTTGGGCTACTGGGTGAATGATCGTAGTTCCAACAGTAATGTGGAAGGAGGTGGTAGGGCCAGGTTTGGGAGGAAGTATGAGGAGCTCTGTTTTAGCCATGTTGCGTTTAAGGCGGTGGAGGGTCATCCAGGATGATATAGCAGAGAGACATTCAGAAACTTTGGTTTGTACAGCAGGTGTAAGGTTGGGTGTTGAAAATTACATATGTGTGTCATCCGCATAGAGGTGATATTTAAACCCAAAGATGTTATTAGGTCACCTAGAGAAAGTGTGTACAGAGAAAAGAGAATAGGTCCCAGGACCAAGCCCTGGGGTACTATTATGTCAACAAGAATACCGGCATTTCTTATTTAAAAGGAACATACATCTGATTAATTGACAGTTCTTGATTCTGTATATTATTTAGAGGTACATATAAAATTAATTTTTTTTTATTCAGAGTTAAAAAAAGTTATAAATCATGTTATCAAATCTATCTACGATGCTATACTTTTATGTCCCTCTCTTTTGTAAGATGACTTCACATATGAAGTGTTAAATATTATTCATCTGACATACAGATCACATGAAATTCATGCATAAACATCAAACAATCTTTAATATTACATTTGAACATGCACATCTTTGTCCCCTCATGCACATAATACACATTTTTACCACACATGATAACAAAGGTGTTTCATATTTACATACCATAGCCAGATGTGATTGTACACAGCAGAGCTTGTACATAGAAGATGTGGACAGCCATCACTATCCTATAATGATAACATTTTTACACATGTAATTATAATAAACACGTAGGACAGCATATATAATTATATATTATAATATATTATTATTATTATTATTATTAACAGGTACATTGTTGCTTACCAGAGAAATAGGTGGCGATCACATTCTGACATGTCTCCATGGACTGGAGGGTCCTCCTCGAGACACTCCTGTATGTTGCCTGGAAGATTGTGATGCAGTGCAATATTGTGCAGAATGCAGCAACAAATCACTGCCAAACACCTTTTCAGGCTTGTACTGTAGTGCACCACCAGATCTATCAAGACATCTGAAACGACTTTTCAACAGTCCAAATGTCCACTCTAAAACTGATCAAGTTGGCCGCATTATATCACTCCTCTGCAGGGGTTTGAGAATTAGCCAGTGGGGTTAAGAGCCACGTCGGATCCCGTATCCTGAATACAGCATTATAAATTAATATTACACATTGTACAATGTACTAATCTAAAAAAAATATATATTGTTATTTGAGATTAAACATTACATAGATTAAAAATAAAAACATTATATCAGATGTGAGTTGTTTAGTCATATATGATAGGCTCAATCACCAAAAAGACCCAGGTACAGCCAGGTACATTCTGAATACATACCTTAAACTTGCCTTAAACTAGCCCCAGCATTTCTGCATTGATTAATATCCCATCAGATTAACAGCGGGGGTCCCTGGCAGTCCCATTCAAACTGAATGGGACTGCCAGGGACCCCTGCTGTGTTAATCCTATGGGTTGTTAGTCAATGCAGAAATGCCTTAAACTTGCCTCAAACTAGCCCAGCACATATCCAGCACATACTCTGAATGTAACCCGGCTTGTTTAAAGCAAGCTTTAGGATAGTCGTGACCTCGTCTGTATAGTCACTCATAATTGCCATTATGTAATGTTATCTATGTTATCTCTAAAAATGTTTAAGCATAGGTTTGACATAACCGCTGCATTGTCTGTAAAATGTGTGTTTGTGTGTGCGTGTCTCTATATATTTGATACAATCAATTCACATGGACATTTGTATTATAAACAATGTTTTTCAGATTATAACATGTAGCTTCAAGTATTTATTAATATAGATGTGAATATATGAAACACTTTATATGTCACAAGAATATGACTTTTCAATCTCAAATATATGCACATAAAACATACAGGAATTTACCACTTAATTGTATCATATGTACTCACCCACCAGCCAAACATGTCCAAAATGACCCGTTTCAAATGCATGGAAGATTTATGAGTTTCTCAGAATAGAGGAATCATGACTGGAACCCGAGAATGTGGCTACCACATGAAGAATCTTCATACTGGCATCAAATTGATAGAGTGAAAGTGTTTTCGGTTATGGTACGCATGCTCATTCAGACTAGGTGGGATCAAGGCAACATGGGTGCAATCGATTGCACCCATAATGCATGGTAGCCTGGCTATGGTATAAAAGCCATTCCTGATTTAAAACCACTCTGGCTGCTCTCTAGGAAAATGAATATAATTCCTAGCGTGTAAAGTCAGTGCATATAGAAACTGACTAGAGGCCCGCGAGAATGACGACTGCGAGACCCCGCCTACTATGCCCACAGTTGTCTGAAAAGACACAAAAGCAAGAAAATTTAATGAGCACAGCATTTTAACA
Organism: Ascaphus truei; assembly: GCF_040206685.1. Classification (NCBI taxonomy): domain Eukaryota; kingdom Metazoa; phylum Chordata; class Amphibia; order Anura; family Ascaphidae; genus Ascaphus; species Ascaphus truei. The sequence continues at coordinate 389,000,798 of NC_134484.1, read as the reverse complement.
AGGCCAGGGACTGCACGACCTCTGCCTGTTATGAAATCTAAATCTTCTCTTAACTCTGCATAAAGAGCTAAGATTGCTGCTGAACTCAAGCGATATCTGCTAATAATTTCATCCTCAGTAAGCCCCACCAAAAGTGTGCATTCACAGTATAAGTGTGGATGGGGCACTACCTCTCTCCTCTCCCTCGCCTTTACCTATTCTGTCCCTCTCTTCTTTGCTCCCCTCCTCTCCATCTCCTTCGCCTATCCTCTCCCTCTCCCTCTCCTATCCTGTCCTCTCCTCTCCCACATCCTCTCCTATCCTTGCCCTCTCCTCTGTCTCTCTTCCAAAGCAAGTCTTCTCCTTCTCATCATAATGAAGTCTTAACTCTATCTCCATCTCTTCATCCGCCATCTCACCCACGAAGTAAGTGTTCAATTGGCTTCCTTTAAAAAGCTATGTCATTATGGCACATGACTTCAATAAATGAAAGGTGGTAATCAATTTTTTTTAAAGTAATAGCCTCCATGTGTGTTTCTAAACAATGAATATGTATTCATTAGCAATCCCAAATCATTCTAACCTGATATTTTTTTAAGATGTGATGTTACTATTCATATATTTTGGTTAGCTAAAGAAAAACAGATGTTTATCATGTCACTACACAGGCGGCACACTTAATTCGAGTACGGCTCATTCCGCAAGCCGGGATATGTCCCGGCTTGCGAGCCACACTCCCTCAGCGTGCCGCGCATCACCGATGCGCGGTCACGCATCATCGGGTGCCTGTGCCGCATGTACGCGTGCCCAGGGCTCCCCGAGGGAGCCCTGGTGTCGCGCGGATGTTAGGACGGCGGCGGGACGTTCCGGGGGACCCGGCGGACCCGGTAAGGAGAGGGGGAAGCCCCGATCAGCGGGCCTCTCCTCCGAGGCTTCGGCGCGCGCCCGGCACCCTCCGGCGCGCGCCAGGTTACTGCTGCGGCCGAGAACGGGCAAATGCTCGAATAAACTCGGACGCAGCAGTAATTGTCACGTACGCAACAGTCAGCAATAGTTGTGGCAATTTGCGGTTAAGGATTATTGGTACTAAATTATTGAAGCATTTTGGTGTGTAAAGCTGCAGTTCACACTGCCGTTTTTTTAAACCAAAATGTTTATTTTCACCTTCAATATGTGCATCAATACAATCTGCACAATAACAAGTGATTAGCTAAGCTGCAGATAGATCCATTCTCCTGTAATCGATCGCTTGTTCAGGGTTATTACATTCAGTTCTTGCACAGCATTGTGGGCAATGTAGTCCTGGAATATGATTGACTGTGCAGTTACAAGATACAATTGGTGCACTGCTAGAGAGAGGGCGGGGCTCAAGAGATAGAGCCCATCAGAAGGTGAATGGGGCTCTGACTTTCAAAATGCTTCCTACATTAGAAACAAAGAAAATGTATTTAAAACCTTTTTTTTAATGCTACAAGTATTTTCTCTTAGTACAGAAGTGATTTATAAAAAAAAAAACACATGTAGGATATTGCTTCAACTGCTGTTTTAAATTCACACACACACACACACACAACATAAAAAATACTTTTTAAAAACAAATTCTATTACATATGAAGTATTCCTGGAATGCCAACCAAAATATGGCTATTCACCATAGTTGTAAAAACATTGTAGATTGATGACAGAATCTAACATGTATTGAATACGTTACAAATGTTGGTTAAAGGTTTAAATGTATGTAACCTGTGAGAACATATGTCAACATTGTCACAAATATTAAAGTTATATGTTAAAATGGCTGGTCAAAGTGACGTTTTGAAAAAATGCAATAGATTTTATATCATACATATGTGCATCAATAATATCTGCACACTGACTGGTGGTTAGAAACGATTATACATGTATAAATTCTCCTGTACTCATTCAATTGGTCAGGTTATTAAAACATTTTACTGCAAATCATTGTGGGAAATTTAGTCCATGTCGATAATATAACTGGGCAGTTACTAGATACAATTGGTACCCTGGTAGGGAGAGGCCGGGGATGAAGAGGCCAAAACAATCAGAAGAGGAAGGGGATGTAACTTTGATCATGCTTTAGACATTATAAACATTGAAAATGTTCATACAAAATGTATGGCATGCTTATTTGTGTTATTACACACACTTTTGTCATAGCACATACATTATTTATTATTCTTTACAAACATGTTTGATATTGTATGAACTGTACCTTTAAGAGGTTACGATAGGACTATCCCGCGACCCAGCTGAACTAAAACATCCACGTACCCCGTATATAATCATAACATCAACAAGTCATATCTTAAAACATACATAACGTACGTGGTGATATTATAAGATAAATAAGGTAAACGGTTATATTTATTACAACTTGTACTTTTCAAGACCACAGAATCACAAATACAAAGTGCAATATGTCTCAGCTCCAAAGACTCCACGCTTAAAACATATGTTACTAGAAAATATTTTTTTTCCTAAGTCCCATCTCGCCGCTTATCAACAGCGTCTCATCACCTTCTTGCCAAATTTTCCTGGCGGGACGATTTTGAGTGAAATTTAAATTCTAAAGTGGCGATTACCATCGATAAGCTAAGCAGGGTTACTAGAATAGCACACGTTTGAAAAGCTGGAGAAAAGTGTCTAATCACCACACATTTGGCGACATTTTCTCTTATCACCGAGTTATCGGAGCTTACTGAATCGCCGTAGCATTTTTTGGCGATAATGTGGCGACAAGTGGCTTATTGCTGCTTATTGCATGAGGCCCTTAGTGTCATCAGCAAAGATGTAGACTTTGCTCTCTATGCCAACCTCAAGGTCATAAATAAACAAGTTAAAAAGAAAGGGTCACGGTACCGATTCTTTAGGAACTTCACTCACAACCTTAGCCCAACCTGAAAAAGTTCCATTTACAACAACTCTCTGTTGTCTATCCTTCAACCAGTTTTCAATCCAGGTGCAAATATTTTTACCGAGTCCAATTTGCTTTATTTTGTAAACGAACCTCTTCTGTGGTTAGTTGTTACTATCACTGCAATTTTTTTTTTAACATGTTGTATATATTTTTTGTAATTATTGTAATTACCTTATTTGTACTTATATTTTAATATATACATATAACAGTGGTTGACAAATCACCAAAAAATCTACTCGCCACACAAAAAAAATCTACTCGCCACCTAGTACCAAACGTGTGCTACTTGGGCCAATATTTACTCGCCCGGGGGTTAAATCCACTCGCCCGGGGCGACCAAATGTATAGGTTTGTCGAACACTGCATATATACATATTACTTACTTTGATTTTTTAAGTGCAGAATACAGAACTTTTCTCTCTTAGATTTAATTATAAACTGAACATAGTTTCTAATCGTTGGGTTATCACCCCGTCAGATTAAAAGCGGGGGTCCCTGACAGTCCCCAAACTGAATGGGACTGCCAGGGACCCCTGCTGTCTTAATCCGATGGGTCATTAGTCAACGCAGAAATGCTTTAAACTTGCCTTCAACCAGCCAGGTTATACCCAGCATGTACCCAGCATGTAACCGGGCTAGTTTAAGGCAAGCTTTAGAATACTCGTTATCTCGTCTGTACTTATAGTTTCATCCAAGTACAGATGTAGACAGACTTACTGACCTCAGAGCCACATTCGCATGTGGTTGCCAGAGAGCAATGCACCATGTGTGATCATGGCCCCGAAAATAGAAAGCGGACTCTGAGGTGAATGGGACAACAGCAGTGTTAATCTTGCTGGGCAGCCATCAGTCTGGAAGAATTGCACAGAGGAGTCCAATGGAGAAGCAGTCTCTCTTTGTTTTCACCAGAGCAGCCCTGAAGCAGTCTCTGTCCCTTGATGATGTTAATGACCGAATATGGATATCTACGTCAGGAGTGGCTTACTACTCAGGTAATGAAGGGGTTAACCCGGCCTGCCCCCTCTGGAGGCCTAACCACCTCCTTTACCCCAAAACCTCCAATAAAACAAACCCCCCTCCCTCTAGACTAATAGCCAGAAGTAGCTATTTATGAGATTGGGAATTAACAGAAAAAATGTCAAACATGTTTAATAAAAGAACCATAAACAAACATTAAAAATAAATGTAAACAATATACTGTCCTATAATACAAAAAAATACATTTAAAATATTAAAATAAATTACTTCTGTGGCTAACGGTTAAGGTAATGAAGGGGTTAACCCCTCCTGCCACCTCTCTCATTAGCAAGTGCCCCCATCACCCCTGCCCTATACTGTACCTCCAAGAGGAGTACCCTTCCTAGTATTGGGCAATAGTCGTATTGGCCAATCTGGCTAATAATGCTTTTCAGCAATTGAGAAAAACTAAAAAAAAATACATTTAAGAAAATAGACATTTCAATAAAATAATAACATCTGTTTACTAATGTATCATGACTGCAGAATGGGTTCTACATGAATTAAAAAACCTACACCATATTTCTCAAAGAAAATGAGCCCCGTTCAGAGAAATGGGATTTTTTCCTTTTATGAATACAGTGCTCTTTGTTGTGCAGATTTTTCTCAACTTTTGCAACCAGGAGACTTTAGTAGATAACCACCCATTGTGTTTTATTCTACATGGATCTTGTTCAATAAGCTGCAAGTTTTAGCATGACAAATCATCGGATAATAAAATACAATTTGATGTGGAAAAATTTGGGAGTTTTCACCGTATTCATAAGAATTATATATGCAGAAATACTGTTATTAAGAATGTTGCATGTGCATGCACTTTCCTTATCAAATGTAGCCTATTCGATGCAATATACAGTATCTTTCACCTCCTCCAAGAATGTGAAATTGTGGATTGGAGGGAAGGAGAGTGAGATGTTTTTAATTAAGAATTATATCTGCAAAATGTGCATAATACTCAAAATGCAAATATATGTAGTACACATGCGAAAATATACAACTATTTCAACTATTTATTTTCACATAGACATGAATAGGTTATGTATTTTAGTGGCATATATGGAAAGAGGGGTATTACACTTTCACTTACTCCCTGTCCTTGGTTTCATACTGTACATTTTATACAAAACACGGATGGTGTTTATATTACCACAACATACAAATGTATAATTTACTTACTTCAATTTCAATTGACTCATGTAATTTCTTGCAGGTTGCAGAGAATGTCTCAGAAGTTCCAAATTCAAAGTACCAAAATTTATTCTTCATTCTGAAATAAAACCACATTATGATAAACATATTAATGTATAATATAAACAGCTATAATACAAGCTATTTCTAATAGGAACCATATTACCATTTTAATTTAGGAAATATACATACAGGGTATCCAAATACATTAATAACATATAATGAGCCATATACAGTAGTTTATTATGTTATCCAAATTACAGTAAGAATTTTTCGACAACTCACACCGGTCTAAAGTATAGCACAATGTAGTGTACAGACTGCAGAGTAATTGCCAGTAACTATATCAAAGCTATTTGTTTTACTAAATGTAATTGTGCATTTATCATTTTGTTTCTCATAAAATATTTGGCAACATGTTCAACAAAATCAATTTACAAAATGCAGAAATAAAATGAACAGTTCGATCATTGGCAAGTAAATGATCCCCAATTCCCCACCCCTATAAAACACCAAGGGCTGGAAGTCTCAGTAGCCGAGCTTGAACCTCCTCTGCAATGTAGAGTACTGTAGGCGTTAGTGTTAACATATTATTCTAATTGTGCCATTTAAATTTATAGTTAAGTTGATGTTCAAATAAATCTAATTACAGTTCTGTTGATTTTTTTCAACTGTAAGGGTTTAATTCACTTTGATTTGCAATGCTATTGTAATATTAATACCCATTTGCTACAAGGGGATTTATAGGCTTAACAGTCTATTGACTTTTTCAGAGCTTAGAGAATAGACAGCTATGAATCAGAATGTAGTGTTCGTGAGCCTTTCGTTAGTTTCTGCTTAGGTTAAACCTCAAAATGACATAGTTGGAACTCTTGACACTTGACTGTGCTTCTCACTAGCTGGATGTATTGACTGGGTAAAAGTCAGATGCATGTATTTTATTCACAAATTATAAAATAGAGCTATAGATGATGGTATTGCATCCGCTGGCGCTCTCGCACAGGTAAACTATCATGATTCCAGAAATGCTGAACCAGTACACAATTTGGACTCATTTTGGAATTATCTTATCCCTGGCTAGGGTCACAAAGCCACTTTTACAGTATGTAAATGGTAAAGGACATGCAAGACATAAAGGTGAGGGTGGGTGTTAGAAAATACATTGATTCAGTATCATTTGGTTATATCATCAGGCAAATTCTCATATAGGGGTTTCATAGCATTACAACAGCCTATCAAGGACTGTGTCAAGAACACAGAAACATGACCTTACCCATTAATTCTGTATATTTAGGAAACTGGGTGTTGTTAGTACTTGCACATGGTTTGCACTACCACAATGATAAGATCATCAGACTCACACAGGCCCCTCTATTCAGCTGAGCTCTGATAATTAAATATAGTTTTTTTTACAATGTTTGGATTCTCTGCAAAGATAGCAAGTTTTAGTATTTTACAATATTTAAGTTAAAAGTAAATTCTAACCGCACTCCTTCCATAAATCTTGACATCCTCTCAGATCATAATGTGTAGGTGCTGGCTAAAGGCAATGGCCAGGATCTCCACTCCGCCATAACAGTAATCTTCCAAAACACCTTTCCACATTTATTTTGCCAAATTCATAACCAAATGCACAAACAATTTAAAGGAAATTTGCAGTTGAGTATTTTAGAATATTTGCTAATCACAGGAATTTAAAAATGATGGCTGGTACATTTAAGAAAAAAAAATAATAATGTGTAAACATTGCAAAAATGAGGGGGAAGAAAATAGAAAATAACCAAATAGCCACAAATTTTGTTTTACTTTTTTTGCTAAGTTATCAAAAATTTGAAAATTCCCAAACAAAATGAGTCAATTAGCAAATATATTAAAAAAAAATATTTAAACAAATACTTTGGACCCTAGAAGTTCCTTTGAAAGATTAGCAAATTCAAAATTGAATTTTGCCACATTCCTCCATCTCTACTGAGATGCTAAGTGATACATTGTGTCAGGAATTGTGTTAGGAATCGGCGTTCTCCTCATTCCCCACACCGAGCACTCCCTCCCCGCAGGGAGCCCCTGGACACGCAAAACAATCCTGCCTTACCAGCCTCCACGGCTCCTCGCTCTTGCCACCATCGCGGGATCATACCCCTCGGCGAATCCTCTGCTCTGCGCCGGGCGCGCCCACGCCCTCCTGCAAGCACACCTGCACCATCCACTGGCTCGGTTCATGCGCGTACACGAGTTACGGAGCACGCTCAGTCTGCACACTCTTATTCCCGTCCCCCGGACCTCAGGCTCCGCCCCCGCACACTGCACGAGCATACTCGGGCTACTAACAAGACTCACCTGGCCTGTTATGCCTGCACCAATCTGCAGTGTCTCCCTGTAGCTCTCCCTGTCCCGCCTCTGTTCCTAATTGGACCTTCCTGCTTTATCTAGCTCCTCTCTGCTCTCAGTCTTTGCTCGACATAGTCTCTGTATGGAAGTACTTCTGGATTATCTCAGTGTTTTCACAGGTTCTGACGCGGCTTGTACGACTACCCCCTCTGGCTCTCGATCTCGGTACTCCTTGGACAACGCTCACTCTGGTAACCCCTTGAACACGGTTTGGACTACGACCTATCTCCACTCTCCACTCCCTGACTTCGGCAAGGCATTCTTCACTCTATCTCTACAACCGGTACCGGCAAGTATTGTCTACCTTACTACACCTGGCCTAGCAACGCTTTATACCACACTCCGGACACGCTCCCTTTGCTGCGGGTACGTGTATTACCACTTCCCCCTTCAGCTCAGGGGACGGGTCTGGTCTGCGGGCAGCACCGGCGTAACATTATGTCGAGCCCACAAGACGCAGACCAGACCGAACTTCAGCAGTTTCTCTCCAATCTGCTTCAGCAAAACCAGGCCATGGCGGATCAAATTGTGGCACTTGCACGCCAGGTCGCAGTACTCACAGACCGTGTACCAACCGCGAACTCGCCAGATGTAAGCCCCCACTCCGCAAGTGCAGTTAGCAGATCAGATGTAAGGATTCCTCCCCCCAAGCCTTATGCAGGTGAACCGCAAGATTGTAGGGGTTTCCTAAACCAGTGTGAGGTGCAGTTTGAAATGGCCCCCCATCTCTACAATACCTCCTACTATACCTAATTATAACCTCCTCACTGGCAGCGCCCTGGTTTGGGCTTCCCCGGTTTGGGAGCGACGTTCTGATCTAACCCAAGATTACCCGGCATTTAAAGCCGAGTTTCAACGAGTATTCGATTCTCCCGCTCGTCGGGAGATGGCATCTGTTTCTCTCCTCCAGATCACTCAGGGATGGCGAATGGTGACACAGTATGCTGTGGAATTCCGGACTCTAGCAGCCGAGACTAACTGGGGACAAGAGGCTCTCGTTTCCGTATTCTGGCAGGGCCTGGCGGATCCCATCAAGGATGAACCCTCTCGCCAATCCAGGCCGGATCAATTGGAAGTCCTCATTGATTTGGCTGTCCGAGTGGATCAACGTATCCAGGTACGCCGCTCAGAGCGCCAGCGCACTCGCTTCCCTAACTTTCCAGTTCCGTTCTCCAGTACTCCCAGCAACACTCCTGCTCCCCCAAGTGCTACCACATCTCTTCGTCCTTCAGTGGAGTTGCCTGGGCAAATGCAATTGGGGGTACAACGCATCCGCACACCGATACGGCAATTCTGCCACGCCGGGGAATTGTGTTTCTACTGCGGATCCATGGAACATCTGGTTCGGGAGTGTCCACTGCGTCCGGGAAACGGGAACACCCAGTGAGTACAGAGGGGCTCTCTCTGGGTGTAATGTCTCCACGTCCCCTTTCTAAAGGTGAACTCCCTAAGAAACTTACATTTCCAGTCTCCCTTTCAGGCGATAAGTTCAAGTCTTCTACCGCCGCTTTCATTGACTCAGGAGCTGGAGGAAACTTCGTGGATCTTGAATTCGCCAGGGTAAACCGCATACCACTCGTGAGAAAGAAGGTTCCCATCGCACTCGTCGGTATCGATAGACGTCCCCTTACCCCGGCCCACATCTCCTTAGAGACGGCTCCCTTGCTTCTGTCCTCACATCTGCACAAGGAGATCTTAGTTCTCGATGCCATTCACGCTCCTGGGATACCCATCACCCTTGGTCTTCCTTGGCTACAGATTAACAATCCTCTCATTGACTGGACTTCCTCTGCTCCCATTTCCTGGAGGCCGAGGTCAGGCGAGACTCATCAACTGCTGGCCAATACCTCTGTTCCCGATATTATTCTACCTTCCGTTTACCATCAATTCCAGGACGTTTTTTAAATAAGGTACAGTTAGACCTCTTGCCGCCACACAGGACTTATGATTGTCCGATCGATCTAGTTCCAGGTTACTCCCTACCCAAGTCCAAGACCTACCCCTTGTCGTTACCAGAATCTCACTCTATGGATGAATATATCCAGGAGAATCTCAAGAAAGGCTTTATTCGTCACTCCAATTCCCCAGCAGGGGCTGGGTTTTTCTTCGTCAAGAAAAAGGACGGATCGTTGAGGCCTTGCATCGACTACAGGGGTTTGAACCACATAACTATTACAAATCGTTACCCCCTTCCCCTTATTACCGAACTGTTCGATAAATTACAGGGGGCCAAGATTTTTTCCAAGTTGGATCTACGTGGAGCCTATAACCTGATGCGCATCAGGAAGGGTGATGAATGGAAGACGGCCTTCAACACGCGTAGTGGACACTACGAATATCTGGTAATGCCTTTCGGCTTATGTAATGCTCCCTCTGTCTTCCAGGATTTCATTAACGACGTCTTTCGTAAGGTACTCAATATTTTTGTTATTGTATACTTGGATGATATCCTGATTTTTTCCAAAGATCTCCAGGACCATATACGCCACACCTCCTACGTCCTTTCCCGTCTCCGTGAACACCATTTATACGCCAAACTGGAGAAGTGCACCTTTCATCAGACCTCCACTCCGTTCTTGGGGTACATCATTTCCGATGAGGGGTTTATGATGGACTCCGGTAAACTTCAAGCAGTCTCTGAATGGCCAAGACCCAATTCTCTCAAGGCCATACAACATTTTTTAGGGTTCGCTAATTATTATCGTAAGTTTATACGGAGTTTTTCCACCATTGTGGCACCCCTTACTGCACTCACCAAAAAAGGAGCTGATCCTTCTGCTTGGTCATCTGAGGCCATCTCCGCCTTCGAGACACTCAAGGAAGCCTTTATATCCGCACCTATTCTCCATCATCCCAATATTGAACTTCCTTTCGTCCTGGAGGTCGACGCTTCTGATTGCGTCGCTGGTGCCGTCCTTTCTCAGAGACCCACGCCCCAAGATAAGTTACATCCCTGTGCATATTTTTCCAAGAAATTCTCATCTGCCGAGAGGAACTATGACGTGGGTAACAGGGAACTTCTGGCCGTGAAAATGGCTCTTCAAGAGTGGAGACACCTGCTGAAGGGGTCGAAAGAGCCGTTTACTATTCTCACGGACCACAAGAACCTTCTTTACATAGAGAACGCTCCACACCTTGGTCCACGACAGGCTCGTTGGGCTCTTTTTTTTTCTCGATTCGATTTTCACCTTTCCTATATCCCCGGGACCATGAACGTAAAGGCAGACGCACTCTCCCGAATAATTCTTCTGAAGAGAGGCCAGAGGAATCTTTGGAGACTATCTTTCCACAAGAGAGTATTCTCGCCACGTCTTCTTTCAAGAATCTTGACAAGATTTTGCACTCCCAGAGACGCATTCCCAAGGATTGGTGGTTCCCGACAACAAACTCTTCGTACCTTCCAAATTTGTTCCAGAGGTCCTGTCTTGGGGTCACTCCTCTAAATCTGCAGGTCATCCAGGTTTTAAGAAGACTACTGATCTCATTCATCGGAATTTCTGGTGGCCAAGGATGTCTCAAGATATTCTGGAGTTTACCCGCGCCTGCCCCACGTGCGCTCAAAGCAAGACTCTCCGTCAAAAGCCTCAGGGTTTTCTGTTACCCCTTCCAGTTCCTGACCGCCCCTGGTCCCACATTTCGATGGACTTCATCGTGGAGTTGCCCAGGTCCAGAGGAATGAATACTATCTTGGTGGTCGTGGACAGGTTCTCTAAGATGTCCCATTTCATTCCACTTAAAGGATTAGCCACCTCCCCCGCCCTTGCTGATATATTTACGGAGCAGATTTTCCGGATTCATGGGATCCCTTCGTCCATTGTTTCTGACAGAGGTTCTCAGTTTGTATCCAAATTTTGGAGAGCTTTCATGAAGAGATTGGGCATCTCTTCTTCTTTCTCTTCCGCCTATCATCCTCAGTCCAATGGACAAATGGAGAGAATCAATCAATCAATCAATCAATCCCTGGAGAAGTACCTGAGATGTTTTATATCCGATTTCCAGGATGATTGGGCTCAACTGCTCTCTAGGGCAGAGTATGCCGTAAATTCTGCCAAAAATTAGTCCACCCAGGAGTCGCCCTTCTTTATAAATTATGGGTTCCACCCTCCCTGTCTTCCCATCCCCAACATTCCTTCTGGAGTACCAGCCGTAGATGAACGCATTTCTTCCCTCCAAACCGCATGGTTCAGGATTCAGTCTACCCTTCTCAACTCCTCCCGCAGATCGAAACTACAGGCCGGTCGTCGTCGTCGTTGTTCGGCGCCCAGTTACAAACCAGGGGATTTGGTATGGCTCTCCTCTAAGAATATCCACCTCAAGGTACCATCTCCTAAACTGGCACCTAAGTTCCTGGGTCCCTTCCCTATTTGTGAACAAATCAATCCAGTGGCATTCCGGCTCAAACTACCACCCAGTATGAAGATTCCCAATGTCTTTCATGTGTCCCTCTTAAAACCATTTATCTCCAGTCACTTCTTTCCGGATCAGACTCGTAAACCGGATCCCATTACTGTCCAAAATAACGAGGAATACGAAGTTCACTCTCTTTTGGATTCTCGCCTATCCAGGGGTCAGCTCCAGTTCTTGGTGCAGTGCAAGGGCTTTGGCCCTGAAGAGAGATCCTGGGTACCTTCAAAGGACATTCATGCCCCGGCCCTTCTTAAGTCCTTCAGGAAAAAGTTTCCAGAGAAACCGTTCTTGGACCGTCCTGAGGCCGTTCCTGAAGAGGGGGGTACTGTCAGGAATCGGCGTTCTCCTCGTTCCCCACACAGAGCACTCCCTCCCCGCAGGGAGCCCCTGGACACGCAAAACAATCCTGCCTTACCGGCCTTCACGGCTCCTCGCCCCTGCCGCCGTCGCGGGATCACTCCCCTCGGCGATTCCTCTGCTCAGCGCCGGGCACGCCCACGCCCTCCTGCACGCACACCTGCACCATCCACTGGCTCGGTTCACGCGCGTACACGAGTTACGGAGCACGCTCAGTCTGCACACTCTTATTCCCGTCCCCGGACATCAGGCTCCGCCCCCGCACACTGCACGAGCATACTCGGGTTACTACCAAGACTCACCTGGCCTGCTATGCCTGCACCAATCTGCAGTGTCTCCCTGTAGCTCTTCCTGTCTCGTCTCCGTTCCTAATTGGACCTTCCTGCTTTATCTAGCTCCTCTCTGCTCTCAGTCTTTGCTCGACATAGTCTCTGTATGGAAGTACTTCTGGATTCTCTCAGTGTTTTCACAGGTTTTGACGCGGCTTGTACGACTACCCCCTCTGGCTCTCGATCTCGGCACTCCTTGGACAACGCTCACTCTGGTAACCCCTTGAACACGGCTTGGACTATGACCTATCTCCCCTCTCCACTCCCTGACTTCGGCAAGGCATTCTTCACTCTATCTCTACAACCGGCACCGGCAAGTATTGTCTACCTTACTACACCTGGCCTGGCAACGCTTTATACCACACTCCGGACACGCTCCCTTTGCTGCGGGTGCGTGTATTACCCCTTCCCCCTTCAGCTCAGGGGACGGGTCTGGTCTGCGGGCAGCATCAGCGTAACACATTGATCACTTAAAAGAGCATTCTTTGCTTGGTCCCCACTAATTTTTTGTATGTGGGAAGCAGGGGGTCCCTGGAGCTGAATCATGTTTATTTCAGCTCTGGGGATACTTACTTGTAAAGGTGACACTGTTACTTCCTGGTATTTAAATCCCCATGTCGCACAGATCAATTGGAAGCTGTGACTGATGATGTTCCAGCTACCTCTTGTCCTGGGAGATTTAAACACCATTCTGTTTGTCTGGACAGGTGTCACCTTCCTTGGTAAATATCTCAGGAATCAGGGGTCCCCAGAACTGAACTTAATGCTGTTCAGCTCTGTAGATGCTCTGCTTGCCACTCATGTAAAAAAGGTTGGGGGGAGGAATAAAAAAATGAGCATGGAGAACTGCTCCTTTAAACCCTACTTACACAGATTCGGGTAAACATGAGGTATAGAAAACAGACTGCCCTTTTATTTAATTCTTTTTACGCCTGTCCCCTCCTAAGAGACATTAACCGGGTTCCATGTAGAGAGATTACATGACAGCTGGAGTCTGGTTGCAGGGGAGTGTCAAGTGTGTGACTTCAAGAGGAGGTGCAATTGCTGACACACATGATAAAATGTAGAGATGTGCAAACTTGCTGAGATCCCACTTTATCCCTCAAACTTTTTCTGAATAACTTGCTTGTAAACTTTTTTAAATTGTACATAGTTTTCTTTGGTGGAAACTTGGTCAAAAAGTTTGAACATCTCTAGTGAACTGTGAGGAGAAGAAAAATGCAGAAGAGGGAAAAATCCTTTGGAGTGTTGTAAAGGAGAAAAGGAGGGACAGGAGTGACATACATACAGTAGCAAAAGAGAGGCATCTAGAAATTATCTCTAAATGGATACAGGACGTTTCATTGATACTGGACAGCAAGAGGAAGATAACCAAAAGAGATTTATTCTATATTAGCCAAAGCTGTCAATTTGGTTGTTTTTGACAAATTCTCAAAATAATTCAGCCACAAGGAGAGCACCCCTGTGAGATGTGAGGAATGTGCGACAGAGTCCCTTCAAAGACAGTAGAGAAAAGATCTTCACAGAATGAACATTCATTTGTCCAGGCAATTTCCATCATAGAGTATCCTGCAAACACAGCAATGTAGCCAGCTGCTTACGATGGAGTCTCTAGGTTTGACAATCAATCGTACCACTAAAGACAACCCTGAGCTTTACAGACCTTAAGGGGGCCCTCAAATAGGCACAAACCTTCCCCGCTGGGAAGACCTTTGCTAGCAGTACTACTTAGCAATGTATATTTTGTGCTTCTTTGTCAAACTAAGGGGATGACCAATACTTAGGCCGCACTTATAGTCCCGGCTATGGTGACGCGATGTCATGATGTCATCCGTCGTCATTGTAGCAGCGTTTTTTGCCTGCAGTGTAGGAGGCAAGAGATGCCTTGCAAGGGGGGCATTGTGGGGGCGTGGCCATGAGCGCTTTGCCAACATTGGCTAAACCGCACACGTGCCCGCTGATGTCACACGGCGGTCGCCAAAAAAAAATTTTCATTGACTTCCAGCGATCGCGACCAAGCCGTCGCATCGTCGCGGTCACGCCTACTATAGGCGCACGCAATGGCTTAAGTAAACTTGTTTTGACGCGACGTCGCCTAACCATCACGGTATCCAGGACGATAAGCGCTGTCTTAATTTAGTCCAAGCAAGATGGAGAGGAAAAATGTGTCAATTGCTCTAGCTGACTCTGAATGGACAAAACTGGCTGAAGGTTCTGGGGGTATCCTGTGTGTTTGTTTTGACTGTGTGTGGGTTGACGGTTTTTATTAGTTATACAGTAGTGTATTTCAGGAAAGGAAACTAATGGCATGTTCTGTTGGCATATGTACCTTATACGCTAGAAATGGGATAGGCAAATTTGATGCAGAATCTAGATAAGAGTCTTTCTGGGCATCCAGCCATCTACGAGCATCAAAGGTGGCCAGTAAAACTTTGTCTCATCAGCATGCCTTGGAGAGTTGTCTTAGTGAAACCAATTGCGGGATCCATAGTAGAAAAAAAAAGATTTGTTTTCTCACCTTCTGGTTTCTGACTTCCAGTTCAAATGAACCGCCCCCTATTCAAAGTTAGCCCCAAAAACATTAAGCTGTAAGTACTTATTGGTTGCATAGTCTATTTGAAAAAGGAATTGTTGCCAAAAGCTTTTTTTTTTTTCAATTCCAGACTTTCCTTATTATGTGTTATCAGCCCGGAAAAAATACTGATTGCCCTTGGTAAAAATAGTTGTTATTTGCCTCTTCACCTCTCTGTATTGCATGGGTTCTCTGAGTCTCCTAGTGGTGGGAGATGGACCCTAGGGGTGGTCCTGCCCTCATTCCTGCCCTTCAAGAATCTACAGTTGGGGCCGGTTGGGTTTTTACAGAGGATATTATTCATTATTATGCATTTAGTATTACAATATGCTTTACAGGCAAATATTTTGCAATTAAACTGTACAGAATATTTGACTGTTACTTATCTTATCAATATAGTATAAAATACTTCTATTTTAAGTATTTTCTCATTGTTCTTAAAACCATAATTTACTAAATCACAGCTAACATATCATTCTGAAGCAGACTACAATATATATTAATAAGATATAATATGATTTATTCCAGTATTCTAGTTAACCATCTTTTTCTTAACAGTTATATAATCACCACTCACCAGTTTTCCAATGAATGATTTGCAGTTCTAATGAAAGAAGTACATATAGCAAAATGTTCTATAACTCAAAGGTTGTATTTTTGATACCACCTCGACACATTTTCTATGAAAGAAATCTAAAGAACACCAAACACATAAAGCAGTTCTTGATACTGTTTGCTTCTATGCTTGTTTTTTCCATTAAAGTAATCATAAAGGGAACAAGTGATTTATTTTGCAAAAAAATCATGATTCATAGAGGCAGTCTGTGTCGCATTTTATATATATATATATATATATATATATATATATATAATATATATATATATATATATATATATATATATATATATATATATTTTATATATATATATATATATATATATATATATATATATATATATATATATATATATATATGCAAATATAGCTGTATGCTCATCTGCATGTCTTAGGCAGGTCTGCAACCCCACCTTTCCCCATTATCACCCAGCATACAGCACTTCCACTGCAGCAAGGGATTCTGGGAAATGACATGCAAATGAGCACACAGTGTCACTTTTTGCCTCAATAACAATTTTTAACATGGTTCCCTATAGGCTTAAGCTTGCTGCATGGTCACAGCTTTGAGCACCGCCAGGGTGCATGTCATTTCCCAGAATCCCTTGCTGCAGTGGAAGTGCTGTATGCTGGGTGATAATGGGGAAAGGTGGGGTTGCAGACCTGCCTAAGACATGCAGATGAGCATACAGCTATATTTGCATATTTGCTTTCCTGTGGAGGGTTTTTGTCACTTTTTTTACTCACCATAACTTAACTCAGTATTATGGTTTTATATATATATATATATATATATATATATATATATATATATATATATTTTTTTTTTTTTTAATATATGCAGCCTTTGATTTATTGAAAACTAATTACCTAAGCTGCTGATCAATGCATTCTGCCATGATCAATCAGCAAAGATTCTTTTTCCCAGGGTTCACTAAATGTCTGCCTTTCAATTTCAATCAATTCTTCAGTAAGTATAACACAGCAGCTACAATGTATTTTTATATGACTAAGGTAACATTGTCTATTGTTACAGTTTGCAGCTCAAACTGCTGGGAACATTTGCAACATATTATAACAAACAGGAAAGTGTTGCAAATATCTTGCACTCTTGGAGAAGTGTTTTAAAACTGGCTATTGGGAGAAGGAGCGGATCAGTGACTAAAGACAGTGACTGGCACTGAGTTTGAAGCAGGGGAACCTGGTTCAATTCCCTGTGTTGGTGCCTTGTGACCCTGGGCAAGTCCCTGTGCCTCAAGCACCAAAAACATAGATTGTTAGTTCATCAGGGCATCCACTGTGTCTGCAAAAGTCACCATTAAGCACCATATAAAACTAGCAGCACTTTTTAAGAATAAATAATTATTGAAATCAAAGCATGCTCCATGTATTAAAACTCATTAAAAATGGCATTGAGTTGAATTTAAAAAAAAATTATGTAGTAAGTGTTATATATTACTACAGAATACACACACACACACACACACACACACACACACACACACACACACACACACACACACACACACACACACACACACACACACACACACACACACACACACACACACATATATATGATATTGCTTGGATTTCTCCTTCAAAACAAGCAGGTTCAGTTATAGAAATAGATATACAGTACCACTATACATTCTCTTGTGTATGATGATGTAGCCCCCTTTCCCCCCATGTCTGGGGAGGAACTCTATGCCTAGGACATACATGAAAATGAGAGGTAACTCTCAATGTATTACTTCCTGGTAAAACATAATTAAATTAAGTACTGCTATTACCTGCCAGCTACCAGGGGGCTGAGCCTCTGCCACTGGGGTGGCCCTGGGATGATATCTCGTTCATCTCGGTGCAGTGCCTCCACCTGCGAGAGATCCAGAGGGATCCCAATGTGGTGGGATAAGCCCCTCACAGGAACGATACCAGTAATACACACACTCGGGTATATAATAACAACCTTTACTGAACACATGTCATGTGTGCTCACCACAAACCGGACTAGACCGCAAGGCTGAGGTGGGGAATGTATATGACTGCCGTCCTACAACCGCGGGGCAGGTTCAGATTACAGAGTCGATGTTGGTAGATGGGTCAGAACTGGATAGTGTAGGGTAGTGGAGGTACTTGATGTAGTCAGGAGTTGGAGAGGATAGAGTAGTCAAAGTCCGAAGCCGTGATCGAGGAGGGGAGAGAGTAGAAGTCCTGTTGACAAGCCGAGGTTCAAGGATGCCACAGGTTAGAAGTCTGGGTCAAAGCTAGCGTCAAACGAAAGGCACAAGAACAAGGTAACACAGCAATGACAGGTTGTAGCAAGCATGACGTACTGAAAGTCTATGCTCAGCAATCAGCATAGGGCTGATTGAGCATATAAGGGGGCAAGAGCCAATGAGAGAGTCCACAGGCATGACGTCAGACATATGTGGAGCAACGATAGGAGGAAGCAGGATGGAGGACAGGTGTGGTGCTACTCAGGTGAATATTGCGGTCAGGTGGTACTGCGCATGCACGGGGTCGTGGAGTGTCCATGGGTGGAGTCGGGAGCAGAGCGCCGCTGCGGCGCACGTGCATGTCTGAGGAGGTGCGTGCGTCAGTAGATGCAGTGTGCGATGCGGCCGGGAGGCGGGGTCTGCGTGCGCTCCACCCAGCAGGCAAGGAGGCGTGGGTGGTGTGCGTTGCGGCCGGTGAGTAGAGCCACTGTGTGCTCCTTACAACACACAAGAAACAATACCCTGTACCACACAGTATAATATGCCCAACCTAGTACCACCAATGAGTGTCACCAAAGTATATAGGGTGCTTGGCACCAATACACTGATGTCCTTATCCCCCTAATTCAGGGCCCATCCTAAAGTGTAGGAGATAGCGCTATCCCGTGGAATGTTGGTGCACTTGTTGAGGTACCTGCCCTTGGCTCCAGCACCCTGGTACTACAGATTTAAAAAGGGATCCGTCTGATCCAACGTTGTCGTCATCAATGATGGCGTCCACCTCCACATGGGATGAACTCCTGCTGGATGGTATCACCATAAAGAGTCTTATAATGAAGGTGGTCTGGTCCCAGACCACAGGCCACAATCACCGCGTGGTGTCTCACCAGTGCTATCACTGACTATAAGCAGCAACTGGGGATAGGTCCCGAGCTATGAGCTTTCCCTGTAGAAGCCACAACCTGTTGTGAGTCGGGGCCTATCTGTTGCCTAAGGGATGGGGGGGGAGGGTGTCTGGCCTAGTCATGGGGAGCACTGCTCCCTTGACACTACCTGCTCTTTTGAGATCCCTCTTCTGACTGGCGTTGTCCCAGGTGTTCCAAAAGTATCAATCCCCTACTGCCGAGATTCTCCTAGCCCTATTGGCTGCCTGACAACATGTGACTCTCCTCCCAGAGGCTCATGGGAGCTGTAGTTTCCCTGTGGAGCTGTGGGTGTAATGGCCGCCACTTGCAATGCCTCTTGCGCATGCACGAGGTGTAGCAAGATGGCCGTCGCAACTTGTGAGTCTACTGTGCATGTGAAATTGGTTCTGCACATGTGCCCGCAGAAATGATGCCCACCGCCCACAGTGCCGAACCGCCCTGGAGCTCCGGTAGCTCCCTGCACAGCCGCAATCTGTCCCCCTTCCCCCACACTGCCGTAGCAGGTAAAACGGGGTCATCTACAATGAGGTAGAGGGGTTTATTTAGGAAAGTCTTGCGCCTGCAAAACTGTAGCAAAATCAGTGCTAAATAATTGCACCAGATTTTTCAAAATGAAATCTTCAATAGCTTTCAATGAGATTCCCATTCTTTGATGAATATAGTGCTGTTTTGCCTCATTAGGGGCAGATGCAGTAAACTCTGGTAAATCAGGGCAATTACAACTAGTAATGAAATTTTTTACCCTAAGTTTAACGCATATCCACAAATGTATTTATATGCCCATTAGCTTAGGTTTAAGTTAACACTACTGTCCATTGCATTGGCTTAATATCACAGAGAGAGAGTAATTCTATTTTACTAGAGTCCCAAGTAGAGATGGGTGATATTTTCACTAAAATTCCAATCTGCAGCGTACCAGTCTCCAATTGGGAGAGAAAGAAAGAGAAACACCTGGACTTAGAAAGGAGCACACCTTAGATATGCAAAGTATATTTAATTGACACACCCCACACTTCCTAAAAGGATTTCTATAAGAACTATATTTACAAGTCTAAGACACCTAGTGAGGAATGGGTTAAGGGTGTCAGGCCCAACAGGATTAGAACCCACAACCTCTGCTACTTGAAAACAAGAGGTACATCTCAATGTATTATTTCCTGGTAAACATTTTATAAATAAATGACAAATTCTGAGCAACAGCTGTAGTAGTGTGCAATAAACTAGTTGATGGTTAGCTCCATTGTCACAGGATACTTCTGAGCTCTACTGCTCACACATGTACTGTAGCTAATCCTGCTATTGGCATATCTCACAGATATCTCAGGTGTGCTCCTTTTTGTGCGCAGGGAACATTGAACTGGTAACCAGGAAGTAGTCTGCTTCTAAAGGAAGCCAAGGGATGGAGTCTACAGATGTAAGCTGTGCATTACCTACATCTGTACTTAAGCAGAAGGAAGCCTAATTGATAGGAAAATTGGACACAGCTCATATAAAAGCATGAAGGAGGTTCTTTGAGTCACTTACTATTAATTAGTTACAGCATGAAAAAGAAAACACAGGTTTTTTGTTGTTGATGTTTTCAAGAATCCAGGTTCTCTCTAGATGATACCAGAACAGGGTTTTTTTTAATAGTGTCGTTTAGAAATGAGTAAATCTTCAGTGCCAATCCATAGCTACCCCTAGAGAAAACTGTGCAAAATTGTGCCTGTAGTTTCCAACGGATTAAAACAGAGTTAATACTCCCATGTCAGACAGTTTATATTATGGTACTTGTGCAGAGGAGTCCCTTTGAGTATCGGGTGCAAGCTCCGCTCCAGAGTTTGATTCTGACTTGCTGCAGGCTTCCTCATCAGCTCCTGCTGTGTGTAATCTGCACAGCAATGAATCAGCACTCTGGGTTTACTTTCAGCCTCTGCTGACCACCAGTTCCCGGATTGGCTGAATCACCCTTTATATGCTCAGCCTTTGCACCTGCAATTTGGCTGAGCATAACAGTTGTTTTATGTGATGTGTGCTGGTTGCAAGCACGCTGTTATGCCTTGCCCTCCTTCTTTCCTTGTAGTTACACCAAGACCCTTGCTATGGAGACCGACTATCCGCCTGTCTCTTGCCCTCCAACTCTGCTGGATATCACTACGCTGCCTTCTCCTACCCTCGGCTATGTAACCCCTACTATTCTCACCTCTCCAACCCCGACCCGGCTAACCACGACCACACATCTGCATTCTGGATGCTACTTCATGGCCCCAGGTCAGTGTATCTACAGTATATCCCCACCTCGGCCTTGCGGTTCAGTCTAGTCTGCAGTGAGCACCCATTACAGTCCCAGAGAGAAGTAGTCTCTCTGTGTGTCTCCCTGAGCAGCTCTTACAGACTCTGTTCGGTCTTTTAAATCAAATTTTCTATACTGTTTTGAAGCAGGGGATCTTCACAGGTGAACCCCTTTAATATAAACTTCTTTAGGTTATGCCTGCTGGGATTTAAAGCTTCCACATCACACCACAAAGACCCAACCGGAGAGGCTATCGGAATCCACTACAGAATCCTGTATCTCTGGAAGCAGGGGGTCCCTGGAATTGAAATTAATGGGGTTCACCTCTGGAGTCCCCCTGCTTTAATACAGTATAGGAAAAAGAAAAGTAAAAAAAAAACATAGTAAAACATTTAACATATTCCCCCTCCTCTTCATTACCTTGGTGACTAACTGCTATGGTAATGAAAGGGTTAACAGTTCCTGCTACCCTCCTTCTCTCCCCCCTCCCCCAGAAGGCTGAACCAGCAACCCCCGGGGCAACTACCCTGGTCACCCACCCCTCTACCCTCCAAAAAGATCTCCCCTGCCACACGTTACAGTACACAATAATTACCATTGAATTTACTAGAATGAAACTTTGCATGCTCATTTAAATTTCAAGTGAGTCCCCCCCCCCCCTTCAATAAGCAGTAGAGCTTTACATTTGATGGTAGTGGGGAAAAAAATGCTTTCCTTGGGAAAATGCTGATTTGCAGTATATTGGATCTGGCCTGAACTGCAGGAAAAAAATAAGCTACAATGTGAGACCTAATAATATAGATACAGAAGCCCCTGTTGATTTTGCTGTGAAGCAGTCTACCCCATTCAAATGAATTGAACTAAAGTATTCTCCAATATTTTGGAGATTAGAGGAGCCAGAGGTGAAAAATATAAATATAATGAATTAAAAGGTAGAGCTCGTCCTATTTTAATTGAATGCATACTGTATATTTTGAATATTTGATTTAGCATAAGAATGTATCTAACGTGATCAATGTCTTTAATTTTATGTAGTAATCTTCCTGTAAATTCAGAGTGGCCTATGTACTAATCTTGGCAAATATATTTTTTTTACGTAAAAATTGACGCACAGAAATAACATATTATATTGAGATTATGACTGTGTGCCTCTGAACTACCTTTTCTTCCCCTCAATGAACGCCATAGGTGTCAAAAATATATTTAGTCAAGTATATTAATGCACACACATGGAGAGAGCATGATGACCCCCACCCCTGCTTCTCCCCCTTCCTCCTCCCCTCCCTCTCAATTGAAAGTCACACTCTCTCAAGAATCTGGCCGTAGATTTTGGAATCAGTATGAAATCAGAGTTTGGATTCTTAAAATTACGTCTGTATTGTTTCAAATGGCGTATTTGAATTAATCTGCTCGGCTTTGTAAGTATCCAATTGCAGACAGATTTTGGTGAAAAGGACAAATTTGGTCTAAACAATCCGTGGAACTCGAGGAACCGGATTTGGACTGATTCGACCATCTCTGCCCACTGCTCACCACTCCCTCCACTCTTCCACTCACCAACACTCTGCTCAATATTTCTCTGCTCACCACTCCTCACACTACATGCACTACCTTCTCTCCTCCATCTCTCACAATAATACACACTGCTCACCATTCTCAACTATCACACAACAAAATGCAGGACACAAACAAATCAAAAACTACACAGAAACCACACAAACACCCACACTGACAGAAACCAATTATCACAAGACAACTCATGCAGAAACCTCACCAAATATTCTCAAAACGCACATAACCCTCCAACTCCTGTGCCTTCTCTCCCTTCCAGCACCACTGCCAAAAGTGTGCAAAAAACATGGCTTTGTATACTTTGCACATAGCATAATCTCGCAGGATTTTGCCGCTATTTTAGCAGTAAAGCGACACATATTACAAAATGTAACGCAAGTTTTAAGGTAAAATTGCTAGGCCTTTGTGAAAATCAAAATTTTGATGTATAGTTACAAATGTTTATGATACAAAAATCACGTTTTTATTTAAAATAACGGATGCGATATTAACTGAATTTAATGTAGTTTTATGAATTTAGGGCGTAAACACCAAGCTCTATCTGCTGTAATACTTGTGCAAAGATACTGCACCACATTTCTGAATGAAAAATAATCCCACTTGTTTAAATAGAAAATATTTCTTGATAGTTTTGATGTAGTTTTTTGAAAAAGGAGGAGGAGGAGATTTTGAAAAATGAGCCCCTGAGTTTTATAAAGGCTCTAAGGATGTCTTCTATCAAGGTTTCCCGCTGCAAAACTAGTGCAAGAAAGCAACACCAGATTCATTAAAGAAACAAATCTACGTAGTAAGTTCATATTTGAATATTTTTGTGGCTTCAAAATGTTAGTGTTACAAAGAAGTACAAACCTTTATAAAATATGTATTCTTAGTATATATCAATTATATTTACAAGAGAAGGAAAGGCAGAGCATCTGCCCAATGAGGAAGGTAACAGACTGGGACCACTCAAATCACTGCAAACGCTTTAATGGCATAAAAGCAACATAGACTCACTCTTACGCGTTTCGCACGGCTAACCGCGCTTTATCAAATAGTATCAATTATATTTGCCTGCTTAGCACATTCCATTTCTGTGCACCAAAACACATGAAAACAATATTTTTTGGATGCTGATAGCGTCAATTTGAGAAATGTAAGGATATCGCATAGGTGCACACAAGCAGAGTTTACAAATGTAATTTCCATGCGCCAATTTTGTGCCAAAAAAGTCATTTGCAATGCATAGTACATCAGCCCCCTTGTATTTTTTTATACCAAACAATGTATTAAAGGGTACATTTAACATACAATAGGATGAACTCGATGAACTTATGCCTTTTTTCAAACTTATATTATCATACACTATGTAACTATTGTTTCGTTTGTTTAAAATTAGTTTTTTTATTGAACCTTTGACACAATTAATTCACTACAATGTCATCATTTATATTCCTCAAGGAGACATTGCATTCCGCATGTGATTCAATGCAGGATAAAGCCAATATAAAACACAATGGCTTTGTTCTAAAGCAAGAAGCTAAATAATTGTTATAATTGTTCTCTTTGTGTAATAAATTCCTACAAACAAACTGAGTATAACTAATTCACATCTCTCTTCAATGCAGAGGCCTTTTCACTCGATGAATTAAATAATATTTCCAGACATAAATCATTACATACAGTATATATATATTTTACTTTTCCAATATCAATGTGCCTAGTATATTTGTTACAAAAGAACTGTTTCTGATTGAGTTTGTAACTGAGCTCCAAACCACAAGGAGGAAGTTATTTTTTAACTGCACACTAGAACTACAGCACCTATAGTACTGAATGCGTGTGTATAGGTCCCTCACATGTTAACTTTTTGCAACAGTATAGGGGCATTTGTTCTAAGTGTCCCAAATGGCTCATTGTAGCATAATTGGTGCACGGAAATCTCATTTTAAATTACACCTATGTCTAAGTACTAACAAAAGTGGTTCAATTTGGGGGCAAAACATCTGCACAATTTGTATAAAAAAATAAGTGCCTCAGAATTGCACCTCCTTTGCTTTGATACAAAGGCTCCTAGGACTCAGATACTCAAAAGAATGCTAAGCTTGATCACGCCTCAGCTCCCATTCATATGAGCTAGTAGCTAAAGTACAGTAGCTAACATATGAGCACAGTAGCTAAATACTGTACTGTAGGTCCCTAACTCAGAGAATAATATACATGAAATATTTTTAAGATACATCAGCTTGTTTGAGATCACATGAATTTGCATTATACATCATTATCCAGCAGGCTGCCACATCATAATGTATTGCTTACACCTGAACTTTTATATTACAAATGTATTTCATATATGGAATAATATACTAAAGGCTTCTGGCTTGGAAAGTGGAGCAACACAAGATTAATCAAAGGAAAAACTCAAATGCTTTTCTATTCTCTTCTTTTAACTGGTTTTGCAGCCAAGTGACTGTAGTAGCTGTAGCCCATAATGTATATCCCGAATAAAATAAACTTAATTTATTGTATAACTTTTATTCCCCATATGAATGCACATGCTGTCTGATAAATATGAATTGAAACAACTGCTCCAAACTCTGTCATTTTACAATGTATTTCAAGTCAGAATAATACTAATAAATAAAAAGTGTACAATAAGTTGGAATAATATAGCACCGTAACGCATTATTTGGGGGGCTTATTTATCAGCCTTTCATCTACTAACCGGGGCAAACCCTCGTGCAGAAAACAGCAGATTTGCATTTGATTTGTGTAAGAAAAAAGAATTGGACTTGAGCTCCTCCATTTTAGAAGATTTGTAATAATATATTTTACTGCTTTAAATTAAGGTATAAACCTGTTCATTTAAACTGTCTACTCTACATGTATAAGGTAAGGTAGCTGTCTCAGAACAGTTGCTGCTGATAAACTAATTCTACTTTTAAATTGGTCTTGTGGCTTTTGGCAAGCATCTGTTTTGATAATTGAAGAGTCCAGCTTAAGCACCACTGGAAAACTGTGCATAACATGCTCTCTGTGGTTACTAAATGCGTTCTAATTGAAGTGCTTGAACAAAATGTTATAAACCAGATTTGTACTTTTATACCACACCATAGCCCAGACTCACTAAAATCTGGGTATAAAACGGGACTTTACCTAAATCAGGGACAAACATTATTTGCACTTTACTACGTAAACATGAAACAAAACAAAAATTGTGACTGTCCTATATCTCATTAGCATATGGATAACTCATTAGCATTTAGGATAATGCTACATTATCTTCACATAATGTGACATTGTTAGCATCTCAGACTGACACTGAAATAAGGTTTTTAGAGGGGAAGAGAAGAAAGTGAAGTGATGCTGGGAAATAACACTACACTATTTAAGGGATACTTAAACCTACAGTACAGTAGCCCTACTGACAGTGCACCCAGACACTGGAATAGAACGTTGCCTATTGATTTTGCACTTTTTCAGGTTCTGGATGGAAGTAAAAAAACATTTAGGACCTAAATAATTTCATGTTATATTTTTGCATTGACATTACCAGCTTAGAGATCCGGGGATTTTTATGCTAGCCACTCATTTGCATATAATGTCCATCTAATTTTCCCTAATGTCAGTTACTTATATGGCTTTCAACCAATTACTAAGTGTCTAGAAACGCGTAGGAAT
Organism: Ascaphus truei; assembly: GCF_040206685.1. Classification (NCBI taxonomy): domain Eukaryota; kingdom Metazoa; phylum Chordata; class Amphibia; order Anura; family Ascaphidae; genus Ascaphus; species Ascaphus truei. The sequence goes on along the minus strand of NC_134484.1, from coordinate 388,974,358 downwards.
AGTGGCATAGAAAGGACACCGTAGTGGAAGCAAAGAGAGCGACGTCATCAGGAGCGGCGGAGCGGCAGCCGACTCGGAGGAGTTGGCGCCACGAAGCTGATCAGCTGATGGAGATCACCATCCAGCTCTATCGTGTTTTTTGAGCCTCAGCGCCAGAGAGGTTGTTTTATTGCTGCTTTACCTTTCCTAGTGATTACAGTTTACCATTAAGCAACGTTAATTGAAATTAAAAGATCAATCTAAGCTTTCTTTTGTTTTTTTTTCATTTTTCAATACAGGATTCAAGCAGTGGGTCTCCACAGCTGAATACCATTAATTTCACCTCCAGGGACTCCCTGCTTCCAGAGATACTGATGCAGCCACGAGTATCCGAACATTTGCCTTTGAAAATCTGGGGCAATATTCCTGTAATGCAGCAACATTTCTGTGACATTTCTGCAGACAGACTAATGGCCCATCGGATTAACTCAGCGAGGATCCCTTGGCAGTCCCATTCAAACTGAATGAGACTGCCATGGACCCCCGCTGTGTTAATCCGATGAGCCATTAGTCTGTTTGCAGATATGTCACAGAAATGTTGCAGCATTACATACTGGACACCTAACAAGCTCCTATTGAACCCCCAAAATGACCACAACATATATATAAGCATATGAGTGTCACAGAGGAGTGCTACTGAGCATGGCAATATATATTTTTAAAACCAGAGACAGAACATAAAACACAGACAAAGCTCAGTTTTTAGCACATCCAGTGAGACTCATACACGGTACAGTGCCTAAATATATATGTATAAATATCTAATAAATAAAATGGTCTTTTAGTTTGACATTTTTGGCCAAAATTGTTGTAAGCCCCTGAGCCAACGCCAAGGCAGACCACATATCAGGGGTCCCTAACGCTAATATAAATTCTTAATAACCTGTGTAATAACAGGAAGAATGATTTATAGTAAATCTGTCAATATTAGTTGCAAAGTTCTGAGTCTGACTGAAGCTTTTATTAACCTGTACATTACCAGGAAAAGCACTCTGTATTAGAGATGTCACAGCCAAACTGCAAGCAGGCAAGTTCCCCTGAGTGGAAGATGCTATGGAGTGAGCCCATAACCATTTAAATGTGGGAGGGGGTGAGCTTAAATTAGGAAGGAGGTTGCCACCCTCCAATCAGCCATGACTAGCTGGACAACAATTGTAAAACATACTGGACACCTAACAAGCTCCTATTGAACCCCCAAAATGACCACAACATATATATAAGCATATGAGTGTCACAGAGGAGTGCTACTGAGCATGGCAATATATATTTTTAAAACCAGAGACTGAGCCATGCTCAGTAGCACTCCTCTGTGACACTCATATGCTTATATATATGTTGTGGTCATTTTGGGGGTTCAATAGGACTTGTTAGGTGTCCAGTATGTTTTACAATTGTTGTCCAGCTAGTCATGGCTGATTGGAGGGTGGCAACCTCCTTCCTAATTTAAGCTCACCCCCTCCCACATTTAAATGGTTATGGGCTCACTCCATAGCATCTTCCACTCAGGGGAACTTGCCTGCTTGCAGTTTGGCTGTGACATCTCTAATACAGAGTGCTTTTCCTGGTAATGTACAGGTTAATAAAAGCTTCAGTCAGACTCAGAACTTTGCAACTAATATTGACAGATTTACTATAAATCATTCTTCCTGTTATTACACAGGTTATTAAGAATTTATATTAGCGTTAGGGACCCCTGATATGTGGTCTGCCTTGGCGTTGGCTCAGGGGCTTACAACAATTTTGGCCAAAAATGTCAAACTAAAAGACCATTTTACTTATTAGATATTTATACATATATATTTAGGCACTGTACCGTGTATGAGTCTCACTGGATGTGCTAAAAACTGAGCTTTGTCTGTGTTTTATGTTCTGTCTCTGGTTTTAAAAATGTTGCAGCATTACTCAGAGATTGCCCCAGATTTTCAAAGGCAAGTGTTCGGATACTCGTTTCTGGATCTGTATATACCTCCGAGATCATTCTGGAGAATTAATAGACGCCAGTATGGAGACTTCATTAAAAACCCTTTTTTAAATGTGGTGCTGGTCTTAGCAAATTCCAACTTAATTAAAATGTGGCCAAAAGATTGCAGGATTTGAATAGAATAGGTTAGAGGTAAAACCAACCCCCTTGAAAACCTGAAATGGCTGCTTCAAAGCCCCATTCCTCCCCAACTAATCTTATTTGTTTTTCTCCCATGCTCACCTGTATTATGTCATCTGACCCATCATTTTCCACTTTCTTACCCTATTTACATCCATATGGAAATCCATTCCAAACATTACTTATCCTTTTTCTGATATCACATGATAAAATTGCTCAATCTGCTAAGGGCCATATAAAAACTAAATGCAGAGTAAAATGAGATACGTGGAATTAAGTAGTTCATGATACATGTTTCCAGATTATGTTCAAGTTTACCTCCATCCTGATTTTGTATTTGATTTAGTTGGATCACCTCTACAGATAGGACCAAGAACTTTCTCCACACTCATGTCTCAACTAGCCTATCTTATGTACATTTATACAATTATATTATGCAGCTCATATATGTTGTTGTTAAATAAAGGCCTATCATTTTCTCCCAACACAGGCCCAAATCCATTTGATCTGTTTGTTGATCTCAATAATTATATCAGGAAGATTGTCCTGAAAAGGCATTTCCTGATTCAAGAAAATAAATCTAACTCTAATGACGTGATTATAGAGTAGACTATCGAGATTTAGTACACTTATCCAAGCTCCAATCCTTTTTAGCAGAGTTTGATATTTGTAGTTCTATGACTAATACAGATACATTGATGGGCTTTCAATCGGATTCACCTCCAGTGATTCTGGATGATTTATATATGAATGATTATCCTATTTGACACTCTAATATATGTCTGAGGTTGATATTTTATTCATACCACACCAAATGGAACTATTTGGGTGTCTTTTAAACTTTGGTAATGGAAGAATTTTCCAAAATGTGTAAACATGACAATATAATTAGAAATAACATTATGATTGGAGAGAAAAATCTGTTAAAGAACTCTATAGCAATAAAAATATGCTTATTAATCAGGCCGATAAAGGCAAAGCTATTATCATTCAAAACAGGTGAGATCATACAGCTAAAGCATAAAGACTATTGGGAGATGGGAAGTATTATATTGTGCTACATCAAGATCATTCTGATCAATGTCAGATTATCATTGATCAGCACTTAATGAGAGCTAAAGATATTACTATTCTTACAGATTATGAATATACATTTCTACATATTACACATCACACTATTACTATTATTACTATACTATTCTATTATACTATACTATTACTATTCAAGTCTTTTAAACCCTCCAGGAATGGCACAAAAAAAAATTCCAAGCGCATCAATATGTGTAATAAGATATAGTAATATAAATCAAAAGGTAAAAAACCTTGTGAATCAACTTTATGAATAATATATTAAACCACAGATACAGTTAGGTCTGGAAATAATTGGACACTGACACAGATTTCATAATTTTGGCTCTGTACGCCACCACAATGGATTTGAAATAAAAAAGCTGTGTGTGCTGTGCACACGCATAGTAAGTGAAACTTCTTTTACTTTTGTCACAGAAATTGTATTTGTGTTGGTGATGTTTTAATTAAAAATCAAAATACAATTTCATTGTCAAAACGCAAATAAATTTGACTTAGAATGCACGTGCTCGGCACACATCCCCTGTATTAGTGCAAATAGATAAGTGTGAATTCCTCATATGGCCGTGTGACTGACTGACAGAGTGTGCGTGACTGAGAGTATGTGTGACTGAGAGTGCGCGCGTGACTGAGAGTGCGCGCGTGGCCGAGAGCGCGCGCGTCGCTGAGAGCGCGCGCGTGGCTGAGAGCGCACGTGTGGCTGAGAGCGCGCTCGTGACTGAGAGCGCGCGCGTGGCTGAGAGCATGCGCGTGACTGAGAGCGCGCGCGTGACTGAGAGCGCGCGCTTGACTGAGAGCGCGCGCGCGTGACAGAGCGCACACGTGACTGAGAGCGCGAGCGTGACTGAGAGCACGCGCGTGACTGTGTGTGCGCGTGTCTGTGTGTGACAGTGTGTGTCTGAGTGCTTGTGTGTGTGACAGTGTGTGTCTGAGTGCTCGTGTGTTTGACACAGGAGGAGAGTACGAGTATATATGAATGACGGATGTCAACGCTGGGCCCCTCCTCCACCTTGATCGGGTGCTCGGTGTAGCAGGAAGAGCCCTCCCTGTAGTCCTCCTGTGAAGTTGTCCTGGGATGACTTGGGCCCCCCCTCTTCCCCAGTGTGGGGCGACTCCTCGTCTTCCTGCTCGGCCCCCCTAAGCTCCTAGGTCTCCTCCGCCTGCTCACCTCCCCTGCACGGGGGTCCAGGGGGTGAAGCAGGATCCCAGGACTCGGGTCGGGCAGGATCCCTGCACGTCCGCCTCCCCCCAGATATCCAGCAGGGCGCGGGTCTCCATGTCCGACAGACATCCCGCCGGGCAGGGCGTCGGTGACCGGCCCGGAGATGAGCTAGCAGCAGGAGGCAGGCATGTGGCGTCCGTGAGCGTCACCATGACTACCGCATGCGCGGCATGTCAGCGGGCAAGGGGAATAGCGCATGCGCGGCATGGCAGTGCACATTTGGGGGGAATGGCGCCGCTGCCTGCCGCTTCTGCGCATGTGTGGCGTCCGTCAGCGGCGCCATCACAACTGCGCATGCGCGGCATGGCAGCTGGGACCGGCGGCCATTAGGAGCGGCGCAGCGGGCGGCCGTGTGAGGAGAATGGCGCCCTTTAGTCAGCGGGACACAGGGAAGCGGAGATAGGGAAGAGGGAGGAGAGAGGCTGGGCAGCGGCTCCTCCTCCTCTCTCAGCCGGAGTATTTGCGGGGCTTCCGCCATCTTATTACACCCGCAGCACCGGAAGCTCTGCGGCAGCCATCTTGCTATACCCATGGCAGTGGCCGTGTGGGGGGTAACAGCGGCCGTTAGGAGCAGCGCCTGTCGCCGCCGCCGCATGTCACAGCAGGTGTGTGGGCAGCAAGTCACAGCGGGTGTGTGTGGGGGAGCAGCGGCTGTTAGGAGCGGCGCCGGCGGCTATCGCCGCCACCGCTGCATGTCACAGTAGATGCGGGCGGGGGGGGGGGGGAAAGCTGTGACGTCACTTCCGTTTCACATTTGTCCCCCATCTCTCCCGTTTTACCCCATCAGAATAGGTGCCACTAAAGAAGTTTCACTTCAATAAAACAACCAAGATGCAATAGAAGTGCAGACTTTCAGCTTTAATTCAAGGGGTTGAACAAAAATATCGTACGAAACATTTAGGAATTGCAACCATTTTCATACACAGTCCCCTTATTTCAGTGGCTCAAATGTAATTTGACAAATTAACACAATCATAAATAAAATGTTCATTTTTAATACTTTGTCGAGAATCCTTTGCAAACAATGACTGCTTGAAGTCTGGAAAGCATGGACATCACCAAACGCTGGGTTTCCTCCTTTTTGATGCTTTGCCAGGCCTTTACTGCAGCTGTCTTCAGTTGTTGTTTGTTCGTGGGTCTTTCTGCCTTAAGTTTTGTCTTCAGCAAGTGAAATGCATGCTCGGTCGGGTTGAGATCAGGTGATTGACTCGGCTATTGTAGAATATTCCACTTCTTTGCCTTTAAAAACTCCTGGATTGCTTTCGCAGTATGTTTTGGGTCATTGTCCATCTGTAAAGTTGCAATCAACTTTGCTGAATTTGGCTGAATCTGAGCAGACAATATATCCCTATACACTTCAGAATTCATCCGGCTGCTTCTGTCTTCTGTCACATCATCAATAAACACTAGTGACCCTGTGCCATTGTAAGCCATGCATGCCCATGCTATCACACTGCCTCCACAGTGTTTTACAGATGATGTGGTATGCTTCGGATCATAAGCTGTTCCAAGCCTTCTCCATACTTTTTTCTTCCCATCATTCTGGTACAGGTTGATCTTGGTTTCATCTGTCCAAAGAATGCTGTTCCAGAACTGGGCTGTATTTTTTAGATATTGTTTGGCAAAGTCTAATTTGGCCTTTCTATTCTTGAGGATTATGAATGGTTTGCACCTTGTGTTGAACCCTCTGTATTTGCTCTCGTGAAGTCTTCTCTTTATGGTAGACTTGGATAATGATATGCCTAACTCCTGGAGAGTGTTCTTCACTTGGCTGATGTTGTGAAGGGGTTTTTCTTTACCATGGAAAGGATCCTACGATCATCCATCATTGTTGTTTTCCATGGATGTCCAGGCTTTTTGTTTTGTAGAGCTCACCAGTGCGTTCTTTTTTTCTCAAAATGTACCAAACTGTTGATTTGGCCACTCCTAATGTTCCTGCTATCTCTCTTATGGATTTTTTTTTTGCAGTCTATTGATGTCCTGTTTCACTTGCATTGAGAGCTCCTTTGACCGCATGTTGTGGGTTCACAGCAACAGCTTCCAAATGTGAATGCCATACCTGGAATCAACTCCAGACCTTTTACCTGCTTAATTGATGATGAAATAATGAAGAAATAGCCAACACCTGTCCATGAAACAGCTTTTGAGTCAATTGTCCAATTACTTTTGGTCCCTTGAAAAAGAGGGGGCTACATATTAAAGAGATGTAATTCCTACAGATTTCCTTCAATTTGGATGTGAATACCCTCAAATGAAAGCTGATAGACTGCACTTTAAGTCCATATTCATTATTTAACTGTAACTTGAATTTATTTTGGTACACAGCCGAGATCACAAAACTTGTATCAGTGTCCAATTATTTCCGGACCTAACTGTAAATAACTGTAATTAACAATTAATGTACATAGTGTATTATAGAACATGTGTGTAATAGTAAATATACAAAAACACCACAAATGTAAAGTGTTTTAATTAATTAAACATCTCTTTGGAATGGAGGGTCTGCTGCTGTACTGAAGAGGTTTAGGTCAAGATAACAACAGCTAGATAAAAAAACAAAGAATAAAGCGCAAGACCCTCATAGTGTAGTAAATAAAATTAAATGCTTTAGAAAAAAGGGAATATATGCACGTACGAATATAAAGTGTAGATGAGCATGTAGGTATATTAACCAGTATAGAACATACACTCCCACAGCTGCTGCACAGAATGTTCAAAGACTCGTTGTCCATCATTTGCCATATATGTTCACCTCCACACTTTTACTTCTCCAGAGTACCGGACAGCCAAGGTGAGAGAAGGGTATCCACCAGGAATCGTTTTCCCCGTTAGTTGTGTTCTATATAGGAGTCTTTGAAGTTTCTGTGCAGCAGCTGTGGGAGTTCTATACTGGTTAATATACCTACATGCTCATTTACACTTTATATTCTGTACTGCAGTATGAACTCAAGCAAACTGACTTCTGGTCACCCTGGCAACTGCCAGGGTTTAAAATTTCCCATGAGTCAGTGCTAGACATATCCCTGAGGAAGTCTCAGAGTCATGACGAGATGTGTTGGGATTGTTTCTCTAAGAACTGTATCCACCATTGTGGTCTGTTCTTTCTAATGTCTCCCAGATATCAGAGCTAAGAAGAGACATTAAGGAGTGAAGAAACCGCCAGACAATACAAGAAACTTTGAAGGTAAAAGTGAGGTAAAATCTTTTGGCTTCCTCCAGATAGTGTGTCAGTGCAAAGATTGTAACAGCACTACCAGACCTTACTCAAACATCAGCACTGCCAGACCTCGCTCACACATTAGTTTCAATCCTTCTTTGGAGAACTTTAAAATTGCAGGATTAATGAGGAGATCTCTTCAAATCAGGAATGTCTTTTTCCCAACAGTAAATGCTGGAATCAGGGTAAGAAATTGCCTGTAATGACAGCAACACCTCACCAGATAAGCGCTGGCAGAGGGGTAAGAAATTTCCTATAGTGACTGCTATACTGTATGTCACTAGATAAACGCTGGAAGCATTGCAAGGAACTGCCTGCTATTTATTACAAGTCTGTAATTGCAGAGATTTCAACAGCACCGCTGGAAGCATTATAAGGAATTGCCTGTAGTGACCGCTATATGTCACCAGATAAACGCTGGAAGTGGGGTAAGAAACTTCCTGTAGTGACCGCTATATAGTATGTCACCAGATAAATGCTGGAAGCATTGTATGGAACTGTCTGATATTTATTACAAGTCTGTCATTGAAGAGATTTCAACAGCACCGCCAGATTCAAAACACTTTCGAAGGTTGATGCCCATCTGTGATGTGTTATAGAGTGGCCATCAGACCCTCTTGCATCACCCTCCCGTGTGATTCAAATACATATATTACCAGAGTGTCCCAAAAGGATCTGGACCTTACTTTATCTGGAAAATGTTTCATCTGTACTGCAGAAAGTATACACACTACCTGTATACCTGTATACACACTACCTAGCTTTCAATAACTGTGTTGTTTTGAAAGTGTACAGTACTGTTCTGTACCCATATTCCCAAATATATTATCCATTCATGTAATGGAGCATGCACTTTATTTTTCTTTTGATTATATATATATTTATACAGTATATATATACTGTATACTGTATACTGTACAGGGGTCCAAAGAATCACATCGCATTATAAGTGGATCGCGTTAGAAATAATGAACAATTGTATGCATTGTACAATAAAGTATTTAAGAAACCAATAATTGTGTGGTAAAGTATTCATATATACGAAAATTGGGAGCCACGCTTGCATCGCGTTATAAGCGGATCCGCGTTGTAACAGATCGCGTTATAACAGGGTTGAGCTGTATATATATATATAAATATATATATATAGATAGATATATATAGATATATATAACTATATATCTATATATATATATCTATCTATATATATATATTTATATATATATATCAAGTTGCTATAGGACTTCTAGCTCATTCTATTAAAGTAAAATGTGCCTTAAAATTATAATAAGCAACCTATATACTAGACAATTATTAACATTTGAATGATCACGTGATAAAGTCACAGGAGCATTCACAGAAGTACATTTGGGGTGCACATCACAATAAACATTTTTTAAATTTTCTAACAATGCTATAGTGAAAAACCAAAGTGAAAAGTGAAAAAGTGAAAAGTGTACATAAAAAATTAAAACACGTTGAGCTGATGATCTAAACCCTTAGCAAGAGTGTTGATAATTTGCGCAAAATTGCTAACTGATTGGACCTTTAGGCGTTAATCGCTAGATAATCCTCCTGCCTATTTGTATCAATATAAAGTCCTAAGCAGTAAGCAATTAATTGCCAGGTATAAAGCAGCTAGAGGAGCGTCATCAAACATGTAATATGTACAGCACTGTATATGACTGCAACCATATACCATATAGCAGAGGCAGCGTCCACACTAAGATAACAATCAGCAGATGGGGATTCCCTCACACATGGGCTATCATACAGTATGAACGCTACTTGCTAACAAGTAGCAGAGCTCCAACATCGCTCTCAACAAGTACTGGGAGTCCCTATGACTAGTGAATGTAATATATTGGTAACAGTATGACAGAGAACAAAGTCATTGCAATCTATGATAATGGCTAAATTGCCAAGTTGATGCAGGGGGATTCCCTATATGTAAACTGTCATATAAACGTTGCTTGCTTGCAAGCAACACAGCTCCAACATCACTGTCAAGATTTACTAGGAGTCCCTGTAGCTAGTGTCAGGCAATTGTAGGCACTTATAAATCACTGATGTAAGCGTGATACTTAGCTGAATGATCTCTATTCATCTGCTGTTGCTGGTGCATGGAGCCGTCAGTGCTGCCGGAGCGCTCCTCCTAGCTGCTACTTGCTCGGGATCAGTGAACCAACGTGATGTGACGTCACCACGTCACGGTGCCCACGCCCTATGCGTTTCTCTCCAGGCGGAGCTTCGTCAGGGGATGGTGGACAACCTTTCAGGACAACCTTGAAAACCGGGTCTGTTTGCGGCCCTGCGGGACTGGAATTGTGCAGGTCCTGTGTGTGTGTACAGCAAGTTAAAACATTTCTGTATTAATACAAGTTAAAACACACAACAACATCTCCTTTATTTAAGTACAGCAGGTCAAAACATGCACAGTACAGTTCAGCACAACAGTATGGTCTTACAGTACCCGTGATTAAACCAGAAAGTCCACCAGATTGTCCGTCCATGGCCGATTCCTTGCATGGCGCAAAAAGCCATTAATGCAGTCTCGAACGCCTTTCATTACAGGATCTGTAATTGTATAAAAGCGCCGCAATTCCTCCAGAATGGTCTTTCTTAAATTGTCAGGAAGCGCCTTTATTACGCGATTTCCTTCCTAGTTCACTCTGAAGGCCCAGTCGCAGTACAACGAGTAGGGCACATGGTGCTTAAAAAGTAACAAGGCATACTTGTGGGGTGCACCAGCACTCATCACCCTATACTTCTCCCTGAGCGCTGGTGGCAGATCGCACAGGCTGATGTCGGGCACCGTATCGATGCGAGCGAATGTAGGTCTTCTGCGAGCAGGTGTGCTTGAGGCAACAGGCGAGGGTAGGTTGTCTGGGAGGATGCTTTCCTCCTGTCTTGGTTGCTGTGTTGTCTCCTGGCGTGGTTTTGACGGGGTTGTCATGTCCTCCTCAACGGCATACATGTACACTACATCTTCTGGTTGAGGGGGTGAGCTTGGTGATGGAAGCGGGTCGATGCTCCCATTCATCACATCCATGCCACCCTCCTGCTCCGGTGTCGGGGAAACAGGGGCATTAACACCGAGTAAATGATGTATACCCGCTATGTCAGCCTCTATCTTATCCATCCGTCGATCCATCCGTTGATCCATATGTTGCATCCGTTGATCCATATCTAGCATCCGTTGATCCATATGTAGCATCCGTTGCTCCACATTTAGCATGGTCTCCAGAAGCAGATCTATCTTTGCCAGCACAAGAGAGTTCCCGGGGATATTCACACATCCCATTCAGCATCCGGTCTAACGATCTGCTTCTTGTGCATGGCGTGTGGACATCTGGGTGGATGGGTGCAACGGAGGATGAGATGGGGGTTCCATGGAGAGAAGCGGCAGCGTCGTCGAAGAAGGGTGGAGGTGACCTGTGGATATCCGGTAGAGGAGAAGCGGCAGTGTCGTCGAAGAGGGATGGAGAAAGTGACCTTTGGATGTCTGGGCGAGAAGCAGAGTCGTCTAAGAGCAAAGGGGAAAGTGACCCGTGGATTTCAGAGGCACCAGCGGCAGCGTCGTCGGATAGAACTGGAGAAGATGGCCTGTGGGTTTCTGGGAGGGCGGCGGCAGCGTCGAGGACGAGGGGTGGAGAAGACGGGCTGAAGATTTCCGGGACAGCGGCGGCAGAGTCGCCGAAGCGAATGGGAGGAAGTGGTCTGCGGGTTCGATGGGTTGGCTCCCATTCATTTTGCGTCGAGAGTACATCACCGTATTTCTTCTTGACATAATAAGGCTGACGTCTATGAAAACCCTTAGCCTTTGGGATCAGCAGAAGGTTTTCTTAATTGGCCTTAGCCTGTCGCTTTGGCCTTGGCGTGGAAACGGCAACCGCCTTTCGCTTTTTCTGCATGACAGGCACGGCAGAGGCGAGTGGGTTCCTACGTCTGTAGAATCAGGGTTGATCCATGGAAGCAGATGGCATTATGCAGTATCTAGACAAGGGCAGGTTCAGATAAAGATCATCGAGTGGTGGGCTATGCAGAGTGTGTAACCTTTTATGCATGGCGGCGAGGTACAGGTGTTGAAAGTGGGCATACTCTAATGTGAGTCATTAACGTATAAATACACCATCCATTTTGTGGATTCACTGCACATTGAATACACATCGACTAAACATCGAATATACATTATTGTGTTTGTATTTCTTTCTACTCGCAGCAATGCCTGTTAAAAAGATTTCCAAGGATCTCAGCATGCGAATTAAGGAGATGTACACGAGTGGACACCGAATTGCTGCTATCCAACGCTGGTTAGCTACTTCTGGCCTCGTTGTGCCAGCAACCACCGTGAGCTATCATGCACACGGAAAAAACAGAGAACGCAAAAGGGCACCAAGGGTAACTAACGCGTAAGTATATTTATAACACTTTTAAAAAAAAAATTATATCAAATAATGTACTGTAGATCTACAGTAATGTATCTAATATTTTTGTTATTTCTGTAGATTTATATTACAACAGTATATATATTTTGTATACTGTATTTATATTTATATATATATTTTTTTTTATTTATGGAAGAAAAGAAAAGAAAAAACAGGCGCACACCTAGTGCATTAGAGTATAATAATAAGTTTATGGAACATTAAAAACAGACAAATGTCCACTCACAAGTGTAACGGTAATTAATGCAGTTATGAGATAGGCCTCATAAGCCAGTGGTAGCGTCCGGATCAGCAATGGTGTCCTCTCCTGCACACACGTTGCGCTGTCTACTTCTGCCGGAAGTGATGTCCACCTGGTCAGGTGCCCCGCAAAAGGAAATCCCTCCGGGAACCAGGACCTTCAGCTGCCTGCTTCTGGCTTCTGCACCACCAGGGGAAATGGAGATGGGTCCGCTCTTCTGTTTGGCTTTGCCTCTCACAGCCTGCGTTCGTCTCAGCCCGTAACCAAGGCAGTGGGATAGTGCCTCCTCTGCCTTAGCCACGCCCTACGCGTTTCGTCATCTATGATGACTTCATCAGGGGTATGAATATTTTTATTTATATTTATATTACAACAGTATATATATTTTGTATATTTATATTACAACAGTATACTGTATATATTTTGTATATTTAGATATATTTTACAACAGTATATATATATTTTGTATATTTATATTACAACAGTATACTGTATATATTTTGTATATTTAGTTTTATTTTACAACAATATATATATTTTGTATACTGTACAGTATTTGTATTTATATTAAAACAGTATATATATTTTGTATATTTATATTTATATATACCAACAATATATATTTTGTATACTGTATTTATATTTATATTACAACTGTATATATATTTTGTATATTTATATTACAGTACAACAGTATACTATATATATTTTGTATATTTATATTTATATTACAACAGTATATATATTTTGTATATTTATATTAAAACAGTATACAGTATATATTTTGTATATTTATATTTATATTACAACAGTATATATATTTTCTATATTTATATTTATATTACAACAGTATACTGTATACAGTATATTTTTTATATTGCTGCATATTGATACTGTAGAACTGTGCTTGTGGCCTACTGCAATGTAACTCACCGGATTGTTTTTCTTTACATTGTAGGGAGACAACTCTTCTGGTGGACAAAATAAGTGAGGAGAATGATGAGAAGAGTGCATTAAGGGTCAAATACACTCTGCAGGAAAATCACAGTCTCACTGTATCCGAGACCAGCATAAAGAAGATGAGACGCAGCATTGGATGGAAATATGGACATGTGAGGTTAGTAGTGGACTGTACAGGAGGTTAAAGTGTTGTTTAGGAAACTGTACTGTACCGCTAAAATTATTTATTCCTTGTCATTACAGAGCATACCCCATGATAAGGGACGCAAACAAAATCAAAAGAGTGGTCCAGGCCCAGGCATGGATCAACAGTGGGGAAACTTTCCAGGATTGCATCTTCACTGATGAGTCTACTGTGTCGCTGGAGAGATTTGCAACCTTTGCATTCCACAAAAAAGGTCGCATATCTATGAAGCCACGGTCAAAACACCCCGTGAAGCTGCATGTGTGGGGTGCCATCTCTAGGCGTGGACCAGGATGCATTGTCATCTTTGAAGGTAAATATATAAAATATAATGTAGCCTTATGCACTGTACTTTACTAGTGTAGCCTTACTGTATGCACTGTACTGTACGATTGTGCAGTTTTTTGAGCACTTTTCTTTTCTTGTTATAGGAATCATGAATAAAGCTTTCTTCCAAGACAAAATTGTCCCTGAGATAGTGCAATACATCACACGCGAGTTACCGGATGGTCACCGCTTCTACCAGGACAACGATCCGAAGCACACTGCGTCAACAGCGCATATCCTTGAGCGCGGTATCAACTGGGTGAAGATGCCAGCGGAGTAAGTGCGGTTACCGTGTCTCATTTTTTCCCACTGTTTTTTCTGTGTACTGTATTTCTTAAACTAATTGTCCTTTTTTTCCAATGACAGATCGCCAGACTTCAATCCGATCGAAATGGTCTGGCATCAGCTGAAGGACCATATCCGGAAAGTGGTGAAACCCTCCAAAAAGGACGAGTTGGCAAAAGGCATAATGAGTTTTTGGAACGATGTACTCACCGTGGAACGCTGCAATAAATATATAGACCATATTGCGATTGTGTTGCCCATTGTGATCGCGCGTAATGGGAAAGCATCAGGAAAGTAGTACTGTACTGTAATATTGTAAGTACAGTATGATACAGGTAAGTATGGCACAGATTTTTTCTTTCCTAATAGTCAGAGTATACAGTAGTTACAGTTTTTTTATTAACAGATAGAGCAGCACCAGCCATCTGGTTACATAGTATTTAACAGTAGTCAGAGTATACAGTAGTTCCAGTATAGACTAGTTTGACAGTACTACAGTAACTGCCTACTAACTGCTCAATTTTTTTCTTTCCAGAGAAAGCAGCACCAGCCATCTACAGTAGTACTACACATCACACAATGCCATAATACAGTACGTACATAACTGCACTAATTTTTTGTTTTCTTGTCGTTTCAGGAAAAAGGGTGGCCTGAGGGGAGGTGTGGTGTTGTGTCCAGTCTAATCTGCTTGTACAGTCAAATGTACAGTATATAAACAGCAGTAATGCTGTACACAAAACCTCTCCTCTCTCAATGAACTACTGTACTGTACACAGAATGAGGAACAAGATAAAGACGGAAAAAATAATATTACTATATATATATATATTATACATTACAGTATATATTATTAAATAATATTCTTATAAATGTGCATTATTCATGTTTATCCATGTTTTACAAATGTTTTCTAAATGTTTATCCAATTTCAATCTGCCAGAAGAACTTAATAAAGACTGCATTATGTATTATTCATAATTATTTTTATATTTGTATTTTTTGGTTCCTGATAAAATAAAATAAATATTTATTTACATTCCTGCTAATCATAATCATTGACACCACTCACCACCCCCCCCACACACCTACAGTACACCAATGAATAAGAATGAATGACAAAACAACATGAATCAGTTAATGTTTTTTTTAACTCTCAATTCTCACAATGCTGTGCAAATCAGATTTACATTTCAAAATCGAGAAGGGATTTTCCAAAGCGTTACCGTAAACAAAGCCTCAAAAGGTTGGGGGGGGTGAGTCATGTGCAGTAATCAGTAAGCTCCCATCTCAAAGAGGATTACACGCAGGCGCAGTGAGGTGATTGACGCTCGGCTAGGGACCGATTAAAAACATAATGACTAGCTTCAGAAAATTAATGACTCTGTGGGGGGGGGGGAGTTGCGTGAGTCATGCGCAGTAAGCAGCATGCTCCCATCTCAAAGAGGATTAGAGTACACGCAGGCGCAGTGAGGTGATTGACGCTCGGCTAGGGACTGATTACATAGAGTGGAGTACAGTAATTTCAAAAGGCAGTTCATCATAATAATTTGATCCCTACACCCCCAAATACAGTACATAAAAAGCACACAAATCAACCATGTGCATGCAAACGCCACAGATTGAATATCGTAATATCAAGATTGTTTTTGCAGGCTTGTGGATAAAATAACAGTTAAAAAATTATAATTAAAATTTTTTTTTTTTGGGCACTCAAGCAAGCAGTGGTGGGTGAAGTTGCAGGCGCATGAGAAGTAATCAACTAGCTACCATCCGAAAGAGGATTACACACAGGTGCATAGAGAGGTGATGCTCTGTGCAAACCAAATTCGAGAAGGGATTTTCCAAAGCGTTACCATAAACAAAGCCTCAAAGCTCCCATCTCCAAGAGGATTACACGCAGGCGCAGTGAGGCTTTGTAGCTCTGCTATGGACGGATTAACAACACAATGTCAAGATTCAGAAAATTAACGACTCTGTGGAGAGGGGGGTGGGTGAGTCATGCGCAGTAAGCAGCTAGCTCCCATCTCAAAAAGGATTACACGCAGGCGCAGTGGGGCTTTGTAGCTCGGATATGGACGGATTAAGAACACAATGGCAAGATTCAGAAAATGAACGACTCCGTGGAATTTCAAATCCTTGAGCTAGCCTTGTGTGTGTTCGTGGGGGAGGGGGCTACAGGGTACAGCTGCATGAAGTTCAAAGCTAAAGACATACTTTAATTTCCAATAATACACCCCCAAATACAGTACGTAAAAAGCACACAAATCAACCATGTGCAGTCAAACGCACAGGGTCGCAGTCAAAAGCTACAGCACAGATTGAATATCGTAATACAGTAAGATGGTTTTTGCAGGCATGTGGAGAAAATAACAATAAAAATTTTTTTTTAACATTTAAAAAAAAAAACATTTTGGTCACTCACTCAGGCAAGCAAGCAGTGGTGGGTGAAGTAACAGGCGCATGCATAGTAATCACCTGCTGTCAAGCAGGAATGTGATTAAAACCAGACACACGTTCAAAGGAATGGTGTGGGAGAGATGTACTGCATTGTAGAGAAGATAAGAAGTTGAAATACCCTGCAGTGCAGTTAATTATCCTGAGCGAGGGGAGAGCGCTGTATATGCTGAAATGTGACACTGTTACAGTACTGTACACACCTATGCGTTTCAACAATTTTCAAATGAGACATACTGTACAGCAGCACAGCACTGCAATTGCATGTATACTTTAAATATGCAAATTTACAATTACTGCGCACGCACACACAGACTGTGTACTGACGTAGGTTGAACCGCAAAGGTATTAGACTTCCAAGACAACAGCTCGCAAACGCCCCCTTGAGTTTTTAAACGGCATTGCAGTATTGCAGACAGCGAGAATAAAATGCTAATTTATTTATTATTATTTATTTATTTATAAAATATTACAAGTGCTAAAATAAAGCAATTCACTACGGGTGAAAAAAACAAAAAAACGCACCTAACCGGGATTATCTGAGAGCCGCGGATCTAGCCGATTTAGACTCAGGTCGGCCGCCACTGTAAGAGTCACAGAGAAAGGGAATCCTCATTGGAAAAAAAGTGTGCATGTTGCACTAGTGTTAGAGTGCTATTATGCTGCATAGAGTCAGATTACAGTCCATATAGATGCAAGTAAAGTGCTCAAGGGGCATCAGAAAAAAGGTTGCAAATGCAAGAATAAATCTGATCCAGAATAGCACGAATCAGCTCCGAAATAGATGAGTGAGGGGTGTCAGGGAGTACAGACATGAGCCCCAACGTACGTTTCGCCCCTTGGCTTCGTCCGGGGGCTTAAAAACTGTGCGAACATGTTTATCTATTTATTGCACACCAGCTGTGATGCTCACCAATGAGCTTTGCGATAAGCGGAGGTACTGCGCATGTGTAAATCAACTGATATTGAGCATGTATTACAATCAGCTGTGCATTTGCGATCTGGTTCATAATGTGTGGAGGGAATATGCTAATGTTCTAGCCGCGCATGCGTCCTACTAAAAAGGTCGATCGGCAGGTTAATCACTCCTTTCACAAGGGAAGCCCACGATAGGAGGGGGTGAGTTATGTATGTTGGGGGGATTGGTGTTTGGAGTAGTTGGGATGGGGGATTAGGTCCCTGGGAAGGTGGTGCCATGGGTTAAACCCTTGTTTGCTTTAGCATTTGCGGTAGCAATGGCAATGCTTTACTAGCCATTTTGGTATTACCTAACCGTATGGCAGTTATATGACATTACTCTCCCCATTTGATCATGAAGCAATATTTAACTACTCATTACCGCATCACGACTCGTCTATAAATGTTACACTCAGGAAAATGTTACCGTAGTCTTGATGACTTGGGTCATAAATTTGGAGTAAAAGCACCTGGTATTTTTTCTATCCCGGTGCAATATTACATCTATTTTAACAAAGTTTGATGACTCTAAGTCAATATCTTATGCTATCCAAATAATGCAGTCCTTGATTTGTAATTGAATACTTACAATAGGTTATTTGACAAACTTTTCACAACATCTATACCAGACTATTCACAAATCCACCTACAGTATCTAGAGATAAGAAAAACATTAGCTCAATATTTCAAATTTGGTGGCTCGAGAGAAATTTGTGAAGCAGGTAACTTTCACATACTGTAAAAGCATCATAATTTGATAAATTGACAAAAAAAAGTAACGATTAGCTCAAGATTCGGATTTTTTTGCTGTGTAGAATTAGATTGATTTTAAAGGACATTCATTTTTTTTTTGCAAAAGCATTGTAAATGTACATTTCATTCAAATTAAAATTTTGTTCTAAATATAGTTGAAAGTATACAGTAGAGGCAACGCTTATTCTAACATTTGCTTTAAACTAGCTGGGTTACATTCAAGGTATGTGCTGGGTATGTTCTGGGCTAGTTTGAGGCACGTTTAAAGCATTTCTGCATTGACTAACGACCCATAGGATTAACACAGCAGGGATCCCTGGCAGTCCAATTCAGTTTGAATGGGACTGCCAGGGACCCCCGCTGTTAATCTGATAGGCCATTAATCAATGCAGAAATGCTGGGGCTAGTTTAAGGAAAGTTTAAGGCATGTATTCAGAATGTACCTGGGTGTACCTGGGTCTTTTGGGGAATTGCCACTGGTTTTTGTTAGAATAAGCGTTGCCTCTACTGTAAGTCACTCTGTATACATGCAGAAATGTACATGCAGAATTAATCGTACCCCAAAACGATAGAGCTACAATCAGTTTGGTTGAGATTGCAAAGATATCTACGAAAACACTTTGGTTTCTGTTACACTCTTTTACTTATTTACAACAAATGTTGTGTTACTTAAGAGGAATTTCCACATGCCATTTTTTTTCTAAGCTAGTGCGTTGTTGAAGATATTTATTAGTTGCTTACAGCTTAAAAATAAATCTCCTTGATTTCTTTTAAGCGAAATCAATCAAAGGCCTGTAAAAACGGACTGCTTGTTTGGTCGATTCTGGCAGAAGAGTAAACAGCACTTCAGCTTTTCTCCACCATTAAGGCCTAAATGGCCTAGAAAGTAAATCAATATCTCCATTCAGTCTTCTGGCTATTGTTTAGCCAGTTGATATGGATTTTCTTTGGCTTACTGCACTCCTTGGGGACAAACCTATAATCCGGGGGGAGTAATAATAAGTTCGTTATTTGGTTCAGTTCTTCTTTGAACATTTAAATGGACAGTATCCATCAGTAGCACTTGTTAAAGTTAAAAGATGATGACATTCCATTCAACCCTTTTCAAAACAATATAGTGAAACAAAAAATTGTGTATGTTGAAGTGGGGGGTTTGAGTGTTTCAGTTTAAAAGTTTTAATACAAACTGTTGATTTAATAAATAGTTTCTACGAACAAGTGAAATAGAGCTCAACAATAACTGGTATTATGGTGCCGTTTTATTTTTCTTTAAGCATAAGGTTGACAGAGCTACATATCAATGTTGAATGATTTAATGTTAAAATAGTTATCACCAATTATTATTTGCACCTACTGTTATTGTTGTAAATTTGAAGTGAACTCCAAAAATGTGTGACTATGAAAATATATCTTGTTATTTCAATAGCATATTAGCTAAAGTAATTTACAGTGGTTTTTAAGATGCTGCACTGTGATAATAAACATGTTTTATTGCAGTTGCAAGTTAATTTTAAAACAAAATACATTTCTAGGCTATTCCATTCTAGAGGGACAAGACATAAAATATTATATTATTTATTCAAAAAATAATTAAATCACTTTGAATATTTCTCAGAATTAATTTTGAGATATGAATCTTGTGCACAGTTTTTAACTTCTATATCATATTTGGGAACTCAATGTCTTGAAAAAGATTATGTACTCCATGTTTGGTGTTAAACATGTATTGTAACGGTAGCAAATACTCATAGCCATAATTGTAGCAAGACATAAATCATCAAAATAGTATTTAACAAGTGTAACGCATAGCTCACTACAAACAAAGAGCGACCGCGGTGCTGAGGTAGGGAATTGAGAAACGCCAACCCACAGCCACGCGGGCGCGTCTAGGATGTAGATTGGTCATGCAAGCCGGATCAGGGTTAGAGAGTGTAGAATAGTCGTATATACTTGCCAGGTCAGGATTGGAGAATAGCGGATCGTTGGGGTACTTTGCCAAGTTCAGGATTGTGGAAGAGCGGATCGTCGGGGTAACTTGCCAAGGTCAGGATTGTAGAAGAGCGGATCGTTGGAGTACTTTGCCACGGTCAGGAGCGGAGAGAAGCGGAGTCCAAGAAACTAGCTGGGTTCAGGCAACAAAGGGTTAATCAGGCAGATAAGGCAAAACAAGGTATCAGGAACAGAATGCAGCAAGGCACAGCGTCACACTGACTATGCTCAGCAAAGGTAAGCTGGAAGTGCAGTGTATATATAGGAGGAGGCTCCAATAGCAAGCAGGGGTGGAACCAGGAAGTGAATCATCATATGCTGCTTGTACATACAGGTGCATCCAATGATGCAGCCGATCAGGTAGGAGGTTGCTTGAAGCCTGCACATGTCACAGGGATAAGAGGGTGGGACTTGGAGTGTGTGATACTCCCATGCCGGTTCCTTGAGACATCAGAGCGGGGGCGGAGCCTGGAACGCGCGTCACTGCCATGCTGGTGTTGTTTACCAACAGAGCAGGGACGGAGCCTACCACGCGCATCAGCGGGGAGACTAGATGAGCGCCCACGACGTACAGCCAGGTGAGGGACGCCGGAGCGGCGAATCCTCACAGTACCCCCCCCCCCTCTAGGAGCGACCTCCGGGCGACTCCATGAAGGCTTATTCGGAAATTTGGAATGGAAGTTACGGATCATCCTGGAAGCATGAACATGATGACTTGGAACCCAGGATCTTTCCTCTGGGCCGTAACCCTTCCAGTGTACCAAATACTGTAATGAGCCTCTTGAGAACTTTGAGTCCAGAATGGATTGTATTTCATACTCAAGTTGGCCTTGTACCATATGAGACGAAGTGGGAGGCGAATGAACCGAGTGAGTATTCTGGACCACTGGCTTAAGCAACGAGATGTGAAAAACGGATGGGATCCGCATAGAAGGAGGTAACGCGAGACGATACGCCACAGGATTAATGCTTTCTGAGATAGAAAAAGGACCGAGAAATCTAGGTGCAAACTTCATAGACGGTACCTTCAGCCTTATTGCTTGGATGAGAGCCACACCTTGTCGCCAATCTTGAATTCCAGAGCAGGTCTACGGTGGCGATCAGCCTGGGTCTTCTGCCTATTGGTAGCAGTCTTGATGTTTGCCTGAACCTTTTTCCAAAGATCTTGCAATGCTTTAATCCTGTCGTCTGTCGCGGAACCCCTGATGAAGGTACAGAGAGAGGGAGTGTAGAAGGATGGAACCCGTAGTTTACAAAAAATGGGGATTCCAGAGTAGATCCACTTTGTGCATTGTTTTCGGCGAATTCTGCCCAGGGCAAAAGTTCAGACCAGTCATCTTGGGAATCTGAAACAAAACATCTTATGTATTGCTCTAGGGACTGATTGGTCCTTTCAGTCTGACCATTCGTCTGTTGGTGGTACCCGGAGGAGAAATGTAGAGAAATGCCTAGTTGTAGGCAAAAAGAACGCCAAAAGCGAGACACAAACTGAGAACCCCTATCAGACACGATAACCAGGGTTACTCCGAGAAGTCGAAAGATCTCTCTGATGAATACATCGGACAGTTTGGAAGAATTGGGAAGACCTTTGAGAGGTATAAAGTGGGACTGCTTTGAATATCGATCCACGACCACCAGGATCGTATTCATGCCCTTGGATACCGGTAAATCTACAATGAAATCCATGGACAGGTGTGTCCATGGTCGGTTGGGAACAGGAAGGGGCTGGAGAAGTCCTGAAGGAAGATTCCTGGGAGTCTTAGTCCTGGCACAAGTTGGGCACGCGGCTACGAAGTCCTTGACATCTTTCTGAATCCCGGGCCACCAAAAAGTTCTGAAAATCAGATATAAAATTCTCCTGGTACCTGGGTGACCAGCAGCTCTGGAGGAGTGGCTATATTGGAGAACTTTCCTGCGGTGCATAGGAGAATTATACAGAAGACCCTCTGGAATATTGAGGTTTGCAGGGGTGTGATCTTGTTGTCGTTCAATATCTTTGAGAACATTGAAGGTGGTTGCAGAAAGAATCCACTTAGCAGGGAGAATAGACCTTTGTTGGTCCTCGGATTTATCGTCCGAAGAGAATTGTCGGGAAAGGGCGTCAGCCTTGACATTTTTTGTTCCAGGCAGATATGATATTATGAAATTGAATCTTGAAAAGAATAATGACCATCTGGCTTGACGGGCTCCAAAGACGAAGTGCCCCTTCAATGTATAACAGATTTTTATGCTCTGTTAAGATAGTTATGGGATTCTCAGTGCCCTCCAGAAAATGTCTTCATTCTTCTAATGCTAATTTCACATCCAGGAGTTCCCGATTCCCGTTATCGTAATTGCACTCAGTGGAAGAATTTTTTTTGGAGAAAAATGAACAGGGATGCAATCTGGATTGATGATTCTTCCTCTGGGAAAGGACAGCACCAACACCGACATCTGATGCATCTACTTCTACGGTGAAAGGCAGTTTAGGATCAGGATGAGTAAGAATAGGTGCGGAGACAAATGCACTCTTAAGGCAAGAGAAGGATTGAATGGCCATGGGAGGCCAAGAAGTAGGGTCATCTCCTTTCTTGGTCAAGGCAGTAATAGAAGCTACCAATGAAGAAAAGTTCTTTATAAATCTACGATAATAGTTCGAAAATCCGAGGAACCGTTGAATGGCTTTGAGAGTGGTGGGTTGAGGCCAATCCAGTTCCGCTTTGACCTTAGCAGGATCCATAGTAAGTCCAGTGTTGGAGATAATGTATCCAAGGAAAACGGTGGAGGCTTGGTGAAATTGCCACTTCTTGAGTTTGGCGAAGAGTCGGTTTTCTCGTAGACGAAGAAGTACCTGCTTTACATGGGACACATGTTCTTGTTTGGATTTGGAGAAAATCAGAATGTCATCTAAAAAATGATCACAAACAAGTTGAGAAGGTCCCGAAAGATTTCGTTGACAAAATCCTGAAACACAGCTGGGGCATTACACAGACCAAATGGCATGACTAAGTACTCGTAATGTCCATCTCTGTTGTTAAAAGCAGTTTTCCACTCATCACCCTGGCTTATCCTGATGAGGTTGTAGGCTCCACATAGATCCAACTTAGAGAAGATATTGGTGCCTTGTAGGCGATCGAAGAGCTCAGATATAAGAGGAAGAGGGTAACGATTCTTAATAGTGATTTTATTGAGACCCCGGTAGTTGATACAAGGACGTAAAGAACCATCTTTTTTCTTCACGAAAAAGAAACTGGCACCCGCAAAAGAAGTAGAGTTACGTATGAAACCATTATGGAGATTCTCAGTAATATAATCTCGCATGGCCTTGGTCTCAGGCATGGACACAGGGTATGAAGCCCCTCTGGGGGGAGAAGAACCCGGGAGTAGTTCAATGGGGCAATCGTACGGATGATGTGGGGGTAGTACCTCAGACTTAACTTTATCGAAGACGTCGCTGAACTCGGCATACTCCTCAGGCAAAAGTACCCTTTCCTTTGCCTCGGCAGGGGTAGTACCACAAATGCTACTGGATTTAATGATACAGTTCTTGGTACAAAAAGAGCTCCATTGAATGGGATCCTTATTTAGCCAATCCACCCGAGGATTATGAATCTGTAACCAGGGAAGGCCAAGGATTACGTCTACAGAAGGCATATGAATCACATTAAATTGGATGTCCTCCAGGTGATCAGTACCTGTCTTGAGATGTAGTGCCTGGGTCTCCAGTAAAATAAAGGCCGTCTGAAGCGGTCTTCCATCAATGGCCTCAAGTCCAATAGGTTTCTTCCTAGGTATGAGGGGGATATTGTGACGTTCAGCAAAGCCTTGATCTATAAAGTAGCCCCCAGAGCCGGAATCGAGAAAGGCCTGGGTGGAAACACGAAACCCATTCCCAGAGAAAGTGATGGTAAGAAGGATTCTAGAAGGGTTATCAACAGAAATAGGAGAGAGAGAAATGGTTCCCAGTGAGACTCCCCTAATTCTCATGGGAATTTCGCGTTTTCCTGGCTTATTGGGAAAAGAGTAGGCCAGGTGTCCAGGTTGTCTGCAATATAGACACAGACCCGCATTCAGGCGACGTTGTTTCTCTAATTTGGAGAGACTCGTACCTCCCAGTTGCATGGGTTCAGAAGTATCCATTGAAGGAAATTCCGTCATGCTCACCTGGACCGGAGTGATTCTGGATGAGGATGATCTGCGGTGTACTCTCTCTGCTTTCCTTTCCTGAAGACGGTGGTCCACTCTGATGCAGATGGCGATAAGGTCCTCCAGATCCGTAGGACGGTCGAAAGTCGCCAATTCATCATTTAGGGTTTCAGAGAGGCCCCGCCAGAATGCAGCAGACAAAGATTCATTATTCCAATCCATCTCTGCGGCCACGGTTCTAAACTCAAGTGCATATTTTGCCACAGGACGATTACCTTGGGATATATAGAAAAGGGTAGAAGCAGCAGATACATTGCGACCAGGCGTGTCGAACACCCTACGGAACTCCCCGGTAAAGTCTCCGATGTCCTGAGTGAGATCAGACCTTCATTCCCAGATATGAGAAGCCCAGGCAAGTGCGCCATCTGTGAGGAGAGAAATAATGTACGCCACCTTGACGCGTGGAGAGGTGAAGCGGGAGGAGTTTATCTCAAATTGAATGAAACATTGATTCAAGAACCCCCAACATTCTTGGGGGTCCCCTCCATGACGGTTGGGCGTAGGTAACCGGGGTTCGTGGAAGGAATGAGGAACGGACATAACTTCCCCAGGAGTGGCAGAACAAGGAACAGGCCAGGATTCATGTACAGAGAGAGCGAGAGTTTTAAAATTCTCCTGGATAGTTTGCATATGATGGTCATAAGATGCAAGTCTTTCCTCAATGTTAAACAAAGCGTTGGCGTGCGTGCTCAGGACTCTTCCTACCTCAGCGGGGTCGAAGTTTGTGTGGCTGAGCATACTGTAACGCGTAGCTCACTACAAACGAAGAGCGACCGCGGTGCTGAGGTAGGTAATTGAGAAACGCCAACCCACAGCCACGCGGGCGCGTCTAGGATGTAGATTGGTCGTGCAAGCTGGGTCAGGGTTAGAGAGTGTAGAGTAGTCGTATATACTTGCCAGGTCAGGATTGGAGAATAGCGGATCGTTGGGGTACTTTGCCAAGTTCAGGATTGTGGAAGAGCGGATCGTCGGGGTACTTTGCCAAGGTCAGGATTGTAGAAGAGCGGATCGTCGGAGTACTTTGCCAAGGTCAGGAGCGGAGAGAAGCGGAGTCCAAGAAACTAGCTGGGTTCAGGCAACGAAGGTTTAATCAGGCAGATAAGGCAAAACAAGGTATCAGGAACAGAATGCAGCAAGGCACGGCGTCACACTGACTATGCTCAGCAAAGGTAAGCTGGAAGTGCAGGGTATATATAGTAGGAGGCACCAATAGCAAGCAGGGGTGGAACCAGGAAGTGAATCGTCATAGGCTGCTGGTACATACAGGTGCGTCCAATGATGCAGCCGATCAGGTAGGAGGTTGCTTGCAGCATGCACATGTCACAGGGTTCAGAGGGTGGGACTTGGAGTGTGTGATACACCCACGCCGGTTCCTTGATACATCAGAGCGGGGGCGGAGCCTGGAACGCGTGTCACTGCCATGCTGGTGTTGTTTACCAACAGAGCAGGGACGGAGCCTGCCGCGCGCATCAGCGGGGAGACTAGATGAGCGCCCACGACGTACAGCTAGGTGAGGGTCTCCGGAACGGCGAATCCTCACAACAAGAATGATATAACACAAGACATACCGTTTACAAAGTAGAGTAACTCACAATAAGAAACCCCCCAATACAAATGATTCAACTTTTCAGGCAATGTATTTGTCATGGGCTGTTATCCAAAACGTTTGATCATCTTATGCCTGTACAGTATTTTAGCACTTTTGGCATTATATCATATCTATTGTCTTTTACGTGAATTGCTTTATTGTTTATATTTCTATCATCAGGTTTCCTTTGAACTCCCCCTCTTCATTTGAGTACACAATTGTTTTTATTTACAGGTGCACTAAATAACCGGTTTTTATTCATTTTTAGATTTATGAACGTCTTTTTCTGTTTAGTGAACAATCAGATGCTCAATGTTGAGTGGCTGACTTTAACAGTCAATCATTTTTCAGCCTGTAAAAATAGACTACCTCCAAAAGCTTTGAAGTACAGATTTATAGTATAAGAGTGAAGTATTTTTCATCGTCATGACAGAAGGTACAGATATGTATCGTGACAGATACATGAAAGATATTCATAAGGATTGAGATTTTGTAGGGAGGAGTGAATGAAAAATGATGCTGGTAAACAGCAGTATTGGCATTTGCAAGCCAAAGCTCTTTATTCGTATGTGTAGGAGGACGTGCGCAGAGGTATGCAAGGGAGACTTGTTAAGGTGAAATTAAATAAGGCTTTTATTTCGCCTGTTTCTTTAACATAAGAAAATCATCCACATATTCAAATAAGGGGTCAAACAAAGCTTCTGTTCACTTGGGAGTATGTCTAGTGAAACCTATGCAGTCAACAACTCCCTTTAGATTAGCATGTCTCCCAGCCCCAAGCATATATCTTGATATGTGCAGATAAAAAGTTTTATAAAGGAAAGTCATATCTGTTTTCTTGTAGTTGGAGGGAAAGTCTTCTCTGTTCCTGGGTTGCTGCCTTTTTCCTCAGGCGATATCAGGATTCAGGTTCAGAAGTGCTTTCCCCTGTGTCTTGCTGGCAGCCTCTTCAGGTAGGCTCAAGACGTCTGTTCCTATGGTCAGTCCCACAACTTGTGAGACTCAGGAACAATCTCCCTTCCTGTCTCAAAGACAGGCTTTAAATAAGGACCCTAATCAGCCAGATGGTGTTGGTTAATTGACTACCAGCAGTTAACCACCACACTGCTTGATTAGAGGCACATTTCCTGAACAGGGATAACTCCCCTGTTACATACCTCCCCTGTTTGTGGGAAGCTCGGGCTTGCCACGGCCAAAGCCCATCCTTCCAATCTCATTCGAGATATCTCTGTGACTTGAATGAGAGTGGATGGAGGAAGAGAACCCTCAGTCCCGCTGGGATTGGAGCCCTTTCTCCAGTTTATTCGTGTCTCCTCCCGAAGGTGCTTGAGATCAGCACTCCTCAGTCGCTCGAGGAGGAATTTTTCTAAGTATAGTCTTTTTGCTACGTGCGCGGTCATGAGATTTCCCTCGCGTCGGGTGCTCGTCTTATTGTAGGCAGACTGTATGGCAGCAGTTGCAGAGCGTTTAAAAACAGCCCTTTGAGTTTTCCGCTCTTGAAGCTGTCTCTCTGAACTTTCCCCACTCAATGGAGTTACTAGTTCAGCCTCTTTGGGATTAAGTTGCAATTCCACATCCACTTCCAGAGAATGTCACATCTTTTCAGCTTCATCAGCTAAGGATTCTTCTGGTTTTGATTCAGCACGTGTACCTTCTTTTATTGCCTGTTGGGTGGCTGAAGGTTTTGCTAGTGCTTGTTTAGGTGGTTCAAATTTTGCAACCTTGTCTTTCAACGAGCGGTATTCCCAGCTCTCACTGTACCCTTGTCCTCATGGGTTTTTGTGGCTGTGGGATACTGACGCTTAGTCAGGGTCAATACTTGTCCTTGTAGAACTGTCCCCCTTCCTCATTCTCTCACTCCCCCTTCTTCTTTCTCTCAATCACCCTTTCTCCTTCTCTCCCTCCCTGCCTCATTCCAACTCCCTCCCTGCCTCATTCCAACTCTCTCCCTGCCTAATTTTCTCACTCCCCCTGCCTCATTCTCTCACTCCCCATTCCTCATTCTCTTACTCCCCCTTCCTCACTCACTCACTCACTCACTCACTAACTCCCCTTATGCATTCTCTTACTCCCCCTTACTCATTCTCTCACTCCCCCTTACTCATTCTCTCACCCCCTTTCTCATTCTTTCACTCCCTCCCAGCTTCATTCTTTCACTCCCCTTCATCATTCTCTCACTCACACCTCATACACACCACCCCTTCCTTATTCTCTCACTCCCCCTTCCTCATTTTCTCCCTCTTCCTTCCTCATTGTCTCACTCCCTCCTTCCTCATTCTCTCACTCCCCCCTTTCCTCATTCTCTCATCCCCCTCTGCCTTAATCTCTCAGCCCCCTTCCTCAAGCTCTCCCTTCCTCATTCTCTCACTTCCCCATCCTTCATTCTCTCACTCCCCCCATTCCTCATTCTCTCACTTCCCCCTTCTTCATTGTCTTACTCCCCTCTTCCTTATTTTCTCATTCCCTCTTCCACAGTCTCACTTCCCCACCTTCCTCATTCTCTCACCACACTTTTTCAATCTCTCACTGCACCCTTTCTCACCCTCCCTTTATCATCTCACTCTCGTCAACTCTCATCCTCTCAACCCCCTCCTCATCCTCTCTCCTTATCCTTACACCCTATCCTCATCCACATCCTCATCCTCTTACCGCCCACCTCACCCTCACTCCCCCCTTCCTCATTATCTCATTTGCCCCTTCCTCATTCCTTAAACCCCCTGCTTCATTCTCTCTCTCCCTCCCTCCCTCCCTCCCTGCCTCATTCTCTCACTCCCCCTTCCTCATTCTCTCACTCCCCCTTCCTCATTCTCTCACTACCCCTTCTTCATTCTCTCACTCCCCCTTCTTCATTCTCTCTCCCTTTCTCATTCTATATCTCCCCCTTTCTCATTCTCTCACTCCCTCCCTTCCTCATTCTCTCACTCCTCACTCCCTCCCTTCCTCCCTCATTCTCTCAGTACCTCCCTTACTCATTCTTTCACTCCCCTTCATCGTTCTCTCACTCACACCTCATCCACACCGCCCTTTCCTTATTCTCTCACTCCCCTTCCTCATTTTCTCTCCCTTCCTCATTTTCTTACTCCCCCTTCCTCATTCTCTCACTCCCTCCTTTCCTCATTCTCTCACCCCCTCTGCCTTAATCTCTCATCCCCCCCTTCCTCAAGCTCTCCCTTCCTCATTCTCTCAATCCCCACGTTCTTCATTCTCTCACTCCCCCATTCCTTATTCTCTCACTTCCTCCTTCTTCATTACCCCCTTCCTCATTGTCTTACTCCCCTCTTCCTTATACTCTCACTCCCTCTTCCACAGTCTCACTTCCCCACCTTCCTCATTCTCTCACCACCCTTCTTCAATCTCACACTGCACCCTTTCTCACCCTCCCTTCATCCTCTCACTCCCGTAAACTCTCGTCCTCTCAACCCCCTCCTCATTTTCTCTCCTCATCCTTACACCCTCTTCTCATTCCTTGTTATCTCACTTGCCCCGTCCTCATTCCCTAACCCCCCTCCCGGCCTCATTCTCACTCCCTCCCTGACTTATTCTCTCACTCCCCCTTCCTCATTCTCTGACTCTCCCTTCTTCATTCTCTCACTCCCTCCCTCCCTGACACATTCTCACTCCCTCCCTGCCTCATTCTCTCACTCCCCCTGCCTCATTCTCTCACTCCCCCTTCCTCATTCTCTCACTCCCCTTCCTCATTCTCTCCCTCCCTCCCTTCCCCATTCTTTCACTCCCTCTTCCTCATTCTGTCACTCCCCCCTCAATTAAAAATGCCTACCTAGCTGGCTACATTCCTGAGGTGGAGCAGGGGTCAGTGAAGACTTCCGGGTTAGACAGCTAGGGTGTGCTCCTCTCTTGCCATCTTCCCCCTGCTCACACCACCCTGCTAAGCTCACAACCATCCTACTCTGCTCCTACCGCCCTCCAAAATGTTCCGCCTAGTTTGCTTAGACCTAACACTGTTCATGGTCCCAAGGCTTAACAAAGTATCCGGCCGTTCCTCCTTCTCTTACCGTGCACCCCAAAACTGGAACAACCTACCAGAGACTCTCACATCCACCACCAGTTTAAGTTCTTTCAAATCTAAGGCTGTCTCACATTTTAATCTGGTCTGTAACTGTTACAGATGCCCATAACATATATTTTCTTTAACTGTGCATGCAATGTCTTGTATATAATGTATACCCTGTTCATTTATGTAACTGTATTTGTAACCATGTATTATTTGTCTTAATTCTGTGCCCAGGACATACTTGAAAACGAGAGGTAACTCTCAATGTATTACTTCCTGGTAAAATATTTTATAAATAAATAACACAGGCCCTTGGTTTAATCCTCACTATAATAGCATCATCCATTTTATTACATCCTAATTGATATTATGCTACTAAAATATCATATGTTGAGAAAAAGCATCCAAATCTAACCCATTTTCTTTTTTTTCGTAAGGAATGACAAAATAAAATATTTTGAGTGTCCATTATAAGGAGTTGATGATGAGAGCCACTGCATAAGAAGAACTGTGTTTTACAGATCATTGCCATTATCAAAATTAATTTAGCTATAGAAGCCACATCTCCGGTATGAGTAAAGGTTTGTTGAACTGCTGGTATAATCACAATAAAAATGTTGGCAAATTTTCCCATCAGACAACCTTGAATTAAGAAGAAAAACAAATTGTGGTGTAAAGAAGCTTTGAGAAAATCTATAATGATGGCTGAGTGAATTCATCAGTTATTTACTGAGCAGCAAAAGCTGATTCTGTTTATAGAAAGTATCTTTGGGAGAAGGCAACATTGACCTTCAACCTTTAGTATCATTGCAAGAGGAAAAAAGCTCAGCAAAAGATATGTACCAGCATTATAACAAATAGAATGCTAATCAACACATTATTGATCTTTTAGGTTTTGTCAAGGTCATTAAATGTTTTTTTTTGTAAAATGATTATGCTCAGTGTACTGGAAAACTGGCTAATTTTATTTGCAGAGGTACATGCTATTAATTGTCAGTGACAGCTAGAAAAAAAGTTGAATCCTCCTAGCAGAGAAGAAAAAATGATTTACAATTATGATTAGTATAGTAAAAAGAGTTTAACGGATACCTGAATATACAGATGTAGCAAGCGTTATTACTCTTGCTCAGGAGATGTGCTAAATAACTCTACTGTAGCATCAACACAAGATTTATTGTAGCGCTATTGAAAAGGATGTAATGTGCATTATCTTCTAACACGTGGATTTTTTACTGTACTCATATTAATGCATGTTAGCAGGAGTAAAATTGATTGTTACATCTGTAATAGTACTGTACTTTACTTTTAAATGTTTCTTAAAATTAGACAATATATATTATAAAAACAAATGTACAGTATCTTTGCATGTTTTGAGAAGTTAAAGCACAAATCACACTTTAAATTAAAATAGGGGGCAAATTCCCAACCTCAGTGACAAGTAAAAAAAAAAAAATTATATATATAATATATAATTA
This sequence comes from Ascaphus truei, assembly GCF_040206685.1. Classification (NCBI taxonomy): domain Eukaryota; kingdom Metazoa; phylum Chordata; class Amphibia; order Anura; family Ascaphidae; genus Ascaphus; species Ascaphus truei. The sequence continues at coordinate 388,942,832 of NC_134484.1, read as the reverse complement.
ATTTCTGACTGGAATCGGTTGTATGGAGGTTGTGGCACCTCCCCCAGAGCTCATGTCACCTCCCCCTTTTTAATGGTGGATCTCATTTTGCTGCAGGTAAGGAATCTATTATGGTTCTAACCCCTCATACAGAGGCATAGGGAACAGATGCAGTGTAGTGTGGACTTGCACTTATTATGATTTACCTTGATGTTTGGTGTGCAGGTTTGTGATGCTTTGGCCAAAATATCTAATTAAAAAAACATATTTTATTATTATTAGTATTAGCATTATTATTAGTACTGAAGCATTAATTCTTGCAATTATTACCATGTATGTTCTGTCATTTGGATGTAGCCAAATAATGAATAGACAGTACCATTCTGTGGCGATGGTACATTGAATAAAACAGGGAAGGTTAAACTTAAAAAAATATATATATATATATATATAAAATCAAAAAATAAATAGATGATACCGTTCTGTTGCTAACGAAATGCTTTTATTTGTGCGAGCTTTCGAGATACACTGATCTCTTCTTCTGGCGATGTTACAATGAATGAAGCAAGCAAAGCCATAAATCTCATCCACACCGGGGGAAGGACAAGCACAGATAACATTCCAAGAGACACTGTTTTTAAGTATACCCTGTGCTTGCTTCATTCATTGTAACATCGCCGGAAGAAGAGATCAGTGTATCTCGAAAGCTCGCACAAATAAAAGCATTTTGTTAGCCACAGAACGGTATCATCTATTTATTTTTTGATTATTGAAGCTCGGCTAACACGGTACTGATACCTCTACATGTATATATATATATATATATATATATATATATATATATATATATATATATTGGAATACATCACAAATAATAAAACCATGGGGGTAGTGCAGCTGAAAAATACTTTTTTTAGAATCATTTTAAGAGATAGAGGCACAGGATATGGAGTGCAAGAAAAGGTTTACACTCTTACCATAAGACTCTGGCCATAAGATGAACGATCTGAAGGTGGCCATAATCAAAGGTAATCTTAGAACACCGAAAGAGAGACGGTTGCATGAATATAAATTTATGCAACTGTTCGGGACATGTAGCGGTGGCTAAACCAAGACCGAAGTTTCATAAGTCACTAGTGACACGAGAGAACTATCTTCCCATGAGTGCTAAAGGCCATGTCTATACATACTGCGCTATATGTATGCATAGACAGCTGTCTCTAACACATACAAATACTCTATGTAATTCCAGCCTATATACCAATAGGGATCACATAGTACCTACAAACACTTTTAGTAATACAACACCCCCTCACATTTCCACACCTACCCACACCATTGATATACACTCCCACACCTCGCACACCTTTTGTAAAGTGCTGTATAAACTGTGGGCTCTTTATTTATTTATATTTACATACTTGCATACCCACACTCTCTTACATCCCTCACATTCAATGACTATTTAACACCTCAAATCATAAATTGCACACTACGCAGGGGGAGGGATGAGCTCTAGCCACATTCCAAGATACAGTTTTTTAAGTTAAACCTTGTCTGCTTTATTCAATGTAACATCGCCGGAAGAAGAGATCAGTGTATCTCGAAAGCTGGTACAAATAAAAGCATTTAGTTAGCCACAGAACGGTATCGTCTATTCATTTATATATATATATATATATATATATATATATATATATATCCTAGCCTCAAATGAGGCGCTGCTGAGATGCTGAGATTTGCATTCTCATAAGGACAGGTTTTTGCAGCAGCAGGACTTATGTGTTTGTGCTTTGTGGACTGGTACATTCTTCCCCTAAGTGAATTGAGAGCAGTTCCCTGAAGCTACTCCAGGGAGCCTGCTGCCCATCCACTGAAGATATGCTGGATTTAGTTCCCTGGGGCTTCGCCAGGGAGCATAATACCCCTATAATATAAGCAGTTGGGGACGGGCCCCTGAGGCTTCGCCAGGGACCCTGTACCCCTATCCATTAAAATGATTCCAAATAAGGGGGGGGGGGTAACTGCTCTCTGAAGCGCCACCAGGGAGGGGGTTACCTCCGGAACCATTTTTTAAAATACAGTTTGGAGTGTACACTGAAGCTTTACAGGGAGTGTGGTACCCACAAAAAGGAAAAGGTGACAGGGCCTCTGAGGCTTCACTGAGATCGCTGTGCACTCATTGGAGTAATGGAGAATGGAGAAGGAGTGGCTAAGTGATTAAAGACACTGATTGGCACTGAGTTTAAAGCAGGGGAACGTGGTTCAATTCCTGTTTCGGCTCCTTGTGACCTTGGGCAAGTCACTTTATCTCCCTATGCTTCAGGCACCAAAAACATAGATTGTAAGCTCCACAGGTCAGGGACCCGTGCCTGCAAAATGGCTCTGTAAAGCGTTATGTACAACTAGCCGCGCTATACAAGAACATGCTTTATTATTATTATTATAAGTAAAAGTGGGGCACTTCCTCATACTCCCCCAGACGCGTGGTACCCACGTAACTACCGCAGAAAAGTAGGGAACCCTTCCTGTTGCGATACCAGGGAGATGGTTGTCAATTCACTACACATGTGGCCCCTGAAGAAAACAGGAGCTGCACAAGTACTTTCTAACTTACAAAATCCCAGAGAACTGGGAGCCGCATGGCATTGTACTTCCTAAAGATGGCGGTACCTGGAAAACTGCATGGTCCTTTGCAAAAGCTGCCTGCAATTGCAAACTTTTGCTGGAATACAGTTTGCAGAAATCAGAGAAAACTGCCAAAGCCCCACCCCTTCTTGCTCTCGGATTGGACTATTAGGTTCACAGGGGGGGGGGGGAAGAGGCTGGGTGTGCCCAAATGGAACAACAGGATGTGAGGAGTAAATGCACGTGTAATTCAACAGCTACAGACGTGTATACAGAGCTGCCTTACCTCCTTCAAAATGGAAGCTATCTTGACAATGCTTATTAATTGCCTGGCGGAGTAATGGTGGTCATCTATCAGGATGGGAAGCACCTGATGGTGGGGATGTGCATGCTATGTGGTGGTTCGGGTGGAGAGCTGCAGATAACGGCACAGTGTGCTGCCTGTAAAGTATCCTATCTCCAGCCCAGTCCCAAGTGACCCCCTGGGGATGCCGTCCCTATGAGCACCAGGGCAACACAAAGTGGAACCTCCGCTTTAGCTCCAGGTACTCCATGCCCCATCCCTAGTGACCGATGTCTCGAGGAAGAGATCAATTGAAGTGTTTGAGGTTGTAGCCGATACGACTGGGAAGACCGTGAGACTACCCGAGGTTGTAGCCGAGACCTCGTCGGTACCCAATGCAGATGTCGGACTGCTGATTCCAGTGACCAACCCATGATCAGCGAGGAAGATCCTGGATGTTGATCTGAAGATGATGATCTGTCGGTAGCTGTGGCAGAACCGGAAGATGCGCATGGACTGCGTCCATGCTGCTGACTACCTTCCGGGAACGGAGAGGAGCTCCGCAAAGTAGCGCCAACCGGTGTTACTGCCTGCTGTTCCAGTCTGGCACCACCCCAGATGTCCGCAACACATCAACGATGACGGCTCCACCACCAGGAAAAGAGAAGGCCGCAAAGCTGGGCTTACCCGCTACCGCTGGCTCTCCAGTGAGTGACATGTCCGTTGTGGACCCCTTCCTCCTTTGTTGTAGGGAGCAGAAAGAAGTGAGGGACTCTCTCAATGCTGTAGCCAGGGCTGAGGCAAGATTTATCTATCAAGGTTAGAGGCCATGGTCAATTAACCTTGCTGGGACTGTGGACATTTCTGCTGCTCCTCCTGGGGAGACCCCAAAAAGTTTCCTCTTTAGAGACGTTAGATTGTCCCCAGCTAGACGTTAGATTGTCCCGCCTTCCACTACCGACCCAGGCCCGTGGCCCCACGCAGCACTGTCAAATGTGATAACATGCCTGTCATGCCTGTTATGTCTGTATCAGCTGTGGGGAATCTGTACCACGGGGGGGATCAGGTGGATCAGGAGGATACATCTCATTCAGAACTAGCACACATGGGGTCAGCTTAGAATAGCCTGTCAGTAAGTATTCTGGGTGTTACCTGTCACAGCCAGAGAAAAGGGCCTCATGAAATTCAGCCAGGCTGAGAGAGTGCTAGTGCAAAGATTCCACAAGATGGGGTATGATTATCCTTATCTCCCTGAGAATCTTATGAGGAGTGCAGAGGAACACAGGATAGAGAGGGTGGAGGAAGATATAATAACCCATCTAGCTAACACTACCAGGGGCTCCAAGTTCTGTGATTTCGATAGGGCAAAACAACTACTCAAGTTATGGGTAATGGGCTGCAATATACACCTAGACAGAGTATATCTCTGTCACGGGTGCCCACTACAAACTGGACTAGACCGCGGGCCGAGGTGGGGATGTATAAATACTGCTGCCCTACAACCAGATAGCAGAGTCAGGAATGTTTAGCCGGGTCAGGGTAGGAGAGTGTAGGTAGGTCAGAGTACTTGCCCTGGTCCGGGGTTGGAGAGAGGACAATAGTCGTAGGCCAATAACGCGCCGAAGCCCAGGGATGTAGAAGAGACAGATCAGCTACAGCCAGGGGTCACAACCTAGATCAAGACAGGTTCAGACACAGGCAAAACTCAAGCTGCAATGAGCATGGTGTATAGACAAGGGTCTATGTTCAGCAACAAAACAGGGGACTGGGTGGATATAAATAAAGAGATGAACAAATGGAGAGGAGGCATGAGGGAGTATACTTAGCAATAGGTAGAGAACTGATAGGCTGTAATTACCTTGGAGGTAGGAGCAGCACAGCTGATGGTAGTCCCAGCGTTATATGCTGCGTGACGTGCACGCGTGGGAGTTGCGCGATGTGCACATAAAGGAGACGCGCGACATGCATGTGCGGGAGACCCACGACATGCGGCGGGCGCTGGGGCTAGGCGAAGTGACGCCATAATGAGTGCATGTCTGCCTATGCTGCCTGCACTGTCGGGAGTCTGCACGCATCCCCGGATGACCAGCGTGAGGCGTCGGGAGGATGGAGCTTCAGAGCGACCCTTACAATCTTTAAGTCTGGGAGAAGGAGGTGTTACTCCGTCAAAGTACCTGACGGTCAGGGCAATATGATCAAGAAGCCAGATCCGGCCCACTACTACTGAGGTAGCCTAGTACCACTCATGTTAAAATTAGGTAACGGAGATGGATATGTATGGTACCATTTTGTTAAATGTATTCATGTATACATATGTTAATGCATGAGATGTTTAAATGAAGACAAAGAGTAGAGCGCAAAATACAGAATATAAGTGAAACAGAAAAAAATATTAAAAATTATATATAAATGTACTGTCCTATGATGGGTGCTGCCATGGGGTGAATTTGATCCTGATTCACTATTGGAGTAGCAGTAACAGAGTCTGAAGCACACTCTCATCCAGGAACGTATGAAAAATAAGCAGAGAACAAAAAGAAGAAAAATAGTGTAGTGCTTTAAGGATTCCACAAAAATAAATGAAAATATATAATGGTACTACTCACATTTTCAGTGAGAAATGTAAGCATTTTGGTTATTCCCGAGTAACCAACTCATATGGTGTAGTAGATTATCCACTGAAGGGGCAGGATACTCCCAGAAGAACAAGGCAGAGGACAGAAGGGATAATGAAGCAAACTATATAAGCAAAATGTAATAAAAACAGTAAACACAAGTAAAATAAGTATCTTGAGCGGTGGGACCCCATGGGTCATGGAGTGGGGGATAAAGTCCTGGAGAACTCTTCTAACAGCAAATTCCTGCGTGGCCATCCACAAAAAAACACTGTACAGGAGTTCAGATGTCCTTGGTAAACCTCCACTTCTACCTCTTCTCTGTCAACTTGTTTCTAGCTTGATTGGTGTCGCCCTACGCATTTCGTCTAAGTAGACTTTATCAAAGGGCATAGTAGTCCAAACCCTAAAGTCCTCTCCTTTAAATACTTGAAATTGGCGCCTTTCTCGACTCCTACACTGTATGCGTGTCAATCACTGTATTATCTCCGTCGTCGTGTGCGTTCCAAGAGCGTGATGTCACTATGCCCGCCCACTATCTCCCAACTAAAGGGCGTGCTAGTTGTCCATAGCTCTCTTTTTACATTGATACAATGCACTGCTCCACTTGCTAAATCCACACAGGAGACTCATAACGTCACCGCTGAATGGGGTAGCGCGCACCGTCTGGCAGAGGCATAAATGGGTGGCATACAGACAGAATATGTGCCATGGTAATAAGCTTCCCTAGTATGTGCAAGAATAGCTAATATGCTTTAAACACCTCCCTTTCATGTTAAGATGTATAGATCCTTTGATCACTACATAACACAGTAAATGAACATAATACAGACCAGCAAAGAATATAACAGATACATAAAACAACATAATTATATTCAAAAGGCACTGATCCCATTAAAAGGCATATATCACAATAAAAGACATAGAAACTTGTAAAAAAAAAACATGTAAAAAACTGATCATTATAAAAAACTGATCATTATAAAAAACTGATCATTATAAAAAATATTGATCATTATAAAACGACTGATCATATTAAAAAAGCATTAAAACCGAAATCCCCATTCAGTCCTTTAGGTTGCAATGTATTAAGCTTAAAGATCTAAAAAGATTCTCTCTGTGATAATAGCTGTAATCTAGTGCCCCTCTCCAGTGGGGCAAAATTGGCTCAATCCGTAAATATAGTAAAATTTGGGGATCTGAACTGTGGTATTTCTTAAAATGCAGTGGGACACTATGGTTTTCTACCCCTAAAGAAATATTTCTAATGTGTTCTAATATCCTCGTTCTCAGAGGACGAATGGTCCTCCCTACATATTGTAATCCGCAAGGCAGACAAGAATATACACTACATACGTACTTCTGCAGTTAATAAATGTGTTAATCTAAAATGTATTGCCTGTAATATTTGATGTAAACTAATCTGTTTTTTTTTTGTGACCATTTTTGCATGCCTTACAGGTAGTGTATCTGTGAAAGCCCTTAGGTTTACCTGCTAACTATGTCTCTTTTTTATTATTTATTCTTTTTAGAGTGCTTGGTGCAAAAGAGTCCTTCAAATGTTTTGCCCTTGTGAATACCACCTGAGGCTGATCTGGAAGAAAATCCTTCATAACTGGGTTCCCTTTTAAAATATGCCAGTGTTTTTAAATAATTTGTTTTATTTTATTGGATTCCCGATTAAAACCTGTAATAAAAGGGATACAATTATCTTTCATTTCCTTCTTTCCGGACTTCATTACTAGAAGACTATCCCTATTCATCTCATTGACTTTATTTTGGCTGTTTTTATCAGTGTCGGATCATATTTCTTTTCAAAAAACCTCTCAGCCAAGGTCTCGGCTTGTTGATTGAATATATCTATTTCTGAGTAGTTACGTTTTATTCTTCTTAATTGTCCCCTGGGTATATTACAAAACCATGATTTGTGATAACAGCTATTATTTAAAATACAATTATTACAGTCAACGGATTTAAAAAAAGATTTTTGTCTGACTAGTTTTGTCTTTGATATATATAATCAAATCTAAAAAAGGAATCTCTGTTTTGCTAAAAATTGATGTAAAAAAGAGGTTAAGAGTATTAATATTAAGATAGTTTAAAAATGTTTTCAACGACTGTTCATCTCCATTCCATATTAAAATATCATCAATAAATCTCCGCCATAGGACCAGGTTCGAACTAAAGGGATTATTTCTCACTGAAAATGTGAGTAGTACCATTATATATTTTCATATATTTTTGTGGAATCCTGATAGTACTACACTATTTTTCTTCTTTTTCTTCTCTGTTTATTTTTCATACGTATATTTAAAACCAGAGACATAACATAAAACACAGACAAAGCTCAGTGCACATCCAGAAAAACTTATATATGGTACAGTGCCTAAATATACATGTATAAATAACTAATAAATAAAATGGTCTTTTAGTTTAACATTCTGGCCAAATTGTTGTAAGCCCTTGAGCCAAACTTCACGGCATACCACGTTTCAAGGTCCCTACATATATATATATAAATTCTTAATAACCTGTGCATTGCCAGGAAGAATGATTTATAATAAATCTGTCAATATAAGTTGCAAAAGTTCTAAGTCTGATTGAAGCTTTTATTAACCTGTACATTACCAGGAAAAGCACTCTGTAATAGATTTGTCACAATCACACTGCATGCAGGCAAGTTCCCCTGATAGTTGGAGATGCCATGGAGTGAGCTTTTAACCATTTAAATGTATGTTTTATTTTTCATATGTACCTGGATGAGAGCATGCTTCAGACTCTGTAACTGCTACTCCAATAGTGAATCAGGATCGAATTCACTCCCCGGCAGCACCCATCACAGGACAGTACATTTATATATAATTTTTAATGATTTTTTCTGTTTCACTTATATTCAGTATTTTGCGCTCTACTCTTTGTCTTCATTTGTCACACCCTTCCGTTCCAAAGAGCAGCATTACTGTTTTGTCGTATTTTTATTTGATTGGTTATATCTCCATTTAGTTGCTATTAAGCTCAAATGGATATGTCACACATGACTATTTTCTCAAGAAGGTCACATCATAAAATAAATCTAGACACTAGGGGGCCTATGCAGAGAGCAGCGAATTTAAAAATTGGCGAGGGTAATAAAAAGTAGCTTTTTTGGAGAGTTTAATTCTCCATATGCAGAAATGTGCGAAATCTGCAATTTATAGCATGAATGCGTGTGGCGAGTTTAAAATGGAGAGATGCGCGATGCTGAAATGTGTAAAAAAAAAATCGCATTTTTTTTTTCCTTTCCTATAGCCGGCGAGCTCCAGCTTCTTGCCAACTTTTGTTGGCGGAGCAAATTGTACAAAATCGCGCCATTTTATTGGCGCGAACAGCCGCTAGATGCCGTTCGCGCCTTTCTGAATTAGGATATTTTTAAAACTGGCGAGATGTAGGTTCTCGCCAGCCGCGCGGCGAGATTTACAAATAGAAAAAAAAAATGGCGCGTTTTTCGTAACGCCATTTTCTGCTGTTTTCTGCGCGAATTTCTCAAAAAATGGCGAGATTTACTTTAGCGCTGCTCTCTGCATAGGCCCCTAGCTTTGATAATGACACCATAGGGAACATTGAAGAAAAATATGCTATCCATAATTTATTCCATGCGCTAGAAATGTTACTGGTATCAGAAAAAAAGAATATGTGGGATAAGGTCACTTTGGAAAATTATATACAACATAAGCGCATCCCAAGAGGCCTAGGAATTTTTAAACAACCCACATCCTACTCCGAGGACCATACCTTTCTAACAGTCTGGAATAAAACAATTGACGAATGTTCAGCTAGTCTAATGAAACTACTGATCAATCAGCATGAAGAACACATGAAAGAAATCAATGAATCAATAGAAGTGCTTAAAGGAAAATTAGCACCACTAGATTTTACTTTTTGATTCTACACATCAGATAACGACCTATTGGAAAAAAATATAATCGCTACAAAGAAGTCAAAATTCCAAAGAGATAAAAAAAGATTATGCCACGGGTAGAATTAGAAATTGGGCGAGAACAGAAAACACAAACAACGGACAACAAAATTATAATAAAAATAGAGATTTCTCAAGAGATAGAAATAACATATCATGAAGAGAATTCTCCCCCAAGCCCTTAGTAAGGAAAGAAAAATCACCAAGTTTATCTAGGAAATAAGTAAATAAAACACACACATATGCGAGAAAGAGCACTTATAGACAAAAAGAACCATGAAATTAGAGTAGAAGGAGAGAACATAGCAGGGAGAAAATATCATCTCCAAAATCCCAGAGAAAACAAAAAAGTAAAAAGAATTATAAAGAAGATGATGGAAAAAGACCATCAACATCTGCCATTTTTTTAGAAGAGCGGGGTCAACACCCCAGAGATATAGTTACATAGTTACATAGTAGATGAGGTTGAAAAAAGACGTACGTCCATCAAGTTGAACCTATAAAGTTGAGTGGTGAAAAGGTGGTTCCACTGGGGATCAAACTAAGGACCTTCTGCGTGTATAGAGAGACATTACTATGTAAAACAACCAACCAGTTGGGAACACACAAACCAATATTCACTTCTGAAAGAGGAATACCTGGTAGACACTACCTCCCAGAGACAGAAAAGAAGCAAAAACTCAGATGAGGAAGAAGAGGTGGACGGGCTGCACAAAAGGCAGAGGTAGATCCAACTAAAGGCATTTTTAACATTAGCACAATTAAATGACTAACAAAGAATTACTGGTCCTTAATAAAGGGTTAAAATTTGCCCCCATCACCGGACCAAGTTATTTTAATCTTTTCATAGATGCCAATAAATATTTAAGGAAGTTGACCATTAAAAGGCATTTTTTTAAAAGGAAAACAGTTCTACCATATCAGGAACATGTGATACAAACACAAGAACCTAACACAGTTTTTAAACACACTGATCTTAGAAACAAAACTACGTTCTACCCAAACTTTGACAAGGGAAATTTCGTAGATACTTTTTATAATTTATTAACAAAGGATTTCGAGAAACTTGCAGAAAGCAGTAATAAAAATAAAACAGGAAAAAATTATTTTACTGTAAAACAGAGAGAATTACTTAAGCAGATATCAGAAAACACAGCATTAGTCATAAAACCAGCAGACAAAGGCGGAGGTATAGTTATAATGGTTAGAAAGCTATTATCTGGAGGAATCCGAGAGATTATTAAATGATAATAATACGTAACAAAAATTAATGAATAATCCAACTAAAGAGATTCTTAAAGAACTTAAGACACTACAGGCATACCCGGTTTAAGGACACTCACTTTAAGTACACTCGCGAGTAAGTACATCTAGCTCAATAGGCAAACGGCAGCTCACGCATGCGCCTGTCTGCACGTCCTGAACAGCAATACTGTCTCCCTACCTGTACCGAAGCTGTGTGCAAGCGGGGAGACTATAGAGCCTGTTACAAATGTGTTATTTACATCAGTTATGCACGTATATAACGATTGCAGTACAGTACGTGCATCGATAAGTGGGAAAAAGGTAGTGCTTCACTTTAAGTACATTTTCGCTTTACATACATGCTCCAGTCCCATTGCGTATGTTAATGCGGGGTATGCCTGTACTGGACGAAGGCCGGAATAAAGGCATTTTAAACGACAATGAGTTCAAATTTCTTAATCATACTCATCCTAAGTCTCCAATTTTTTATTTTCTTCCCAAGATCCATAAAGATGTCAACAGGCCACCAGGGAGACCCATAATAGCTGGAATCGATTCTGTTACATCAATTTCATTCATGAAGTACACATGTAACAAATTGATGAATCAATAGAAGTGCTTAAAGGAAAATTAGCACCACTAGATTCTACTTTTTGGTTTTACACATCAGATAACGAGCTACAGGAGAGATTAGACCTATAGGAAAAAAATATAATCGCTACAAAGAAGTCAACATTTTGTAGAGATAAAAAAGATTATGCCAAGGGTAGAATTAGAAATTGGGCGAGAACAGAAAACACAGACAACAGACAACACAATTATAATAAAAATAGAAATTTCTCAAGAGATAAAAATAACGTAAAAAGTTATAGAGAAAGAGAAACATCACGGACACGATTTACGTCAAGGAGGGAAATACCTCAGAAACACGTATTAAGAAGAGAATTCTCCCCATGCCCTTAGTAAAGAAAGAAAAATGATCAAGTTTATCTAAGAAATAAGTAAATAAAATACACACATATGCGAGAAAGAGCCCTTATAGACAAAAAGAACCATCAAATGAGAGTAGGTGTGACGGGAGGTGGTAACCAGGCTATCTAATAAAGGTTAAGCCCGCTGGTTACCCCTGAACCCGTGGGGTCCCTGGTACCTCCATAAGCCAGGGACCATGGATAATACATGCTGGAAAATAAAATGAAGCTGTTTTTTCCTATTTCATGTTCCTTTAGCCCTAGATTGGTGAAATTTCTTGTGTGTCAGTTTTAGGGGGGATATTTGGGTGGAAATACAATTATTTTGGTTGCAGGAGTTGGAGGGCCAAAATTGCTGGTAGTCATTTAAGTCTCCCCAGCGAGCAGGCAGGATTTGCCGGTACAGAGGGTGAATTACACCGGGGCTTACCTGTGTCCCCCAGACTCCAGGATTTCGAGCCCAAATATCCCCCAAGTTATTTCTCTTATAAGTATTAAGTCCCCCAAAATATATTCTGTAATGAAATGCACTTTATATTGTGTTTTTGTGTTTACTATAAGGTTCTATACAGACAGCCCAGGCATATGGTTAAGGTGCCAGCTAGTTTGCATAGAGTCCATAGATGGAGGAGACGGGATGTTGAGAGGTGTCGGGTGCTAAGTGGACGGGGCAGGGCGGAGTACTGGTTCTGGAGAACAGAGACCCCCTGGGGGGAAACCTTCTGGTCTGCTGGACACAATGGTGCCTGCCTAGTGGGAGGCAATGGGCTGGCTAAGGAAAAGATGGTGATCGTAGGTGCTTTTCCTATGGGCCAGAACATATGTCCCGCCCCCGTGGCGTCCCGAGCCATTTCAACACGCCCCTGTCTTTGACATCATCTGCCAGATGAGCCCTGCTCTGATTGACTGCTGAAAATACTCCCATGCTCTGAATGGCTGAAAGGCTCTGTCCATGTTAAAACATAGTGAACAGTAGTCTCTAAAAGGGGCGGCTGCAGATCAGAGCTCTCTCAGTCTTTTGAGACTTGTAGATCATCTTGGGACTGGTCCAGTGAAGTGCCGGTAAGGTTTCCCAGGGGCATTGTGATGCCAGTGAATTCCTAGCCAAGCTGAGGACTGGTTCTGAGGCGTGAAGTTACCTGTTCCAGGTGCATTGCAACTCCGTGGAGTGAACAAGGTCAGCCTTTGCTGAAGCAGGCTTCTTGCACCTAGGCAAGCCTAGTTTTTACCCCCAGACCCAAAGTAAGTGTGTATATTCTTTGTATTTTGTATTTCTGTGAGTTTCCGAGGTCTTATGCGAATAAACCTTATTTTATTTAATTACTGTGTTTTGCCTATTGACTGATCCCTTTAAATATACATGTGTTAAAAGTCTTGTGCTACCGGTGACAGAAGGAGAGAACGTAGCAGGGAGAAAATATAATGTCCAAAATTCCCGAGAAAACAAAAAAGTAAAAAGAATTAATAGAGAGGATAATGAAAAAAGACCATCAACATCTGCCGTTTTTTTAGAAAAGCGGGGTCAACACCCGAGAGATATAGAGAGACATCACTATGTAAAACAACCAACCAGTTGGGAACACACAAACCGATATTTACCTCTGAAAGAGGAATAATTGGTAGACACTACATCCTGGAGATGGAAAAGAAGCGAAAACTCAGATGAGGAAGAAGGGGAGGAAGGGCTGCACAAAAGGCAGCAGCAGATCCAACTAAAGGCATTTTTAACATTAGCAAAATTAAAATGACGAACGAAGAATTACTGGTCCTTAATAAAGGGTTAAAATTTGCCCCCACCACTGGGCCAAGTTCTTTTAATCTTTTCATAGATGCCAATAAATATTTATGGAAGTTGATCATTAAAAGGCATTTTTTTTTAAAGGAAAACATTTTAAAATGTACCATATCAGGAACATGTGATACAAACACCAGAACCTAACACAGTTTTTAAACACACTGATCTTAGAAACAAATCTACGTTCTACCCAAGCTTTGACAAGGGAAATTTCTTAGATACTTTTTATAATTTATTAACAAAGGATTTCGAAAAACTTGCAGAAAGCAGTAATAAAAATAAAACAGGAAAAAATTATTTTACTGTAAAACAGAGAGAATTACTTAAGCAGATATCGGAAAACACAGCATTAGTCATAAAACCAGCAGACAAAGGCAGAGGTATAGTTATAATGGATGGGAGCTATTATCTGGAGGAATCCAAAAGATTATTAAATGATAATAATACGTATCAAAAATGAATGAATAATCCAACTAAAGAGATCCTTAAAGAACTTAAAACACTACTGGACGAAGGCAGGAATAAAGGCATTTTAAACGACAATGAGTTCAAATTTCTTAATCATTCTCATCCCAATACTCAAATATTTTATTTTCTTCCCAAGATCCATACAGATGTGAACAGACCACCAAGGAGACCCATAATAGCTGGAATCGATTCTGTTACATCAAATTTATCTAAATATATCGATACTTTTTTACAACTGTATGTTATTAACTTCCCTTCTTTTATCCGGGATACAACTCACATTTTAAATATTCTTAATGATATTCATTGGGATGACAACTATATTTTATGTACAGTGGATGTAGCATCCATATACACAATCATCAATCATGAACATGGATGCATAGCAATATAACGTCTATTGAAAGATAAAGAACTTTTAAAAACAGATCAAATTGATTTTATTATTGAAGGCATTAATTTCATTTTAACACATAACTATTTTCTTTTTAATGATCAGTTTTATCTTAAAAATGTGGGACCGCCATGGATACTAGGTTTACGCCAAGATATGCAAATATCTTTTTAGGGATGTGGGAGAATGATTTTATCCTTCATAATAATCCCGTTGGAGTGAACCTGGTCCTAAGGCGGAGATACATTGATGATATCATTATAATATGGAATGGAGATGAACAGTCATTGAAAAGATTTTAAACTATCTTAATATTAATACTCTTAACCTGTCTTTTACAACAATTTTTAGCAAAACAGAGATTCCTTTTTTAGATTTGATTATATATATCAAAGACAAAAATATTCAGACAAAAACCTTTTTTAAATCCGTTGACTGTAATAATTGTATTTTAAATAATAGCTGTCTTCACAAATCATGGTTCAATAATATACCCAGGGGACAATTAAGACGAATAAAACGTAACTGCTCAGAAATAGATATATTCAATCAACAAGCTGAGACCTTGGCTAAGAGGTTTATTGAAAAGAAATATGATCCGACACTGATAAAAACAGTCAAAAATAAGGTTGACAAGATGAATAGGGGTAGTCTTCTAGTAATGAAGTCCGGAAAGAAAGAAATTAAAGATAATTTATCCCATTTATTACAGGTTTTAATCGAGAATCCAATAAGATAAAACAAATTATTAAAAAACACTGGCATATTTTAAAAGGGGACCCAGTTATGAAGGATTTTCTTCCAGATCAGCCTCAGGTGGTATTCACAAGGGCAAAACATTTGAAGGACTCTCTTGCTCTAAAAAGAATAAATAATAAAAAAGCAGGTAAACCTAAGGGCTTTCACAGATGCACTACCTGTAAGGCATGTAAAAATGGTCACAAAAAAACTGATTAGTTTACATCAAATATTACAGGCAATACATTTAAGATTAATATATTTATTAACTGGAGAAGTACGTATGTAGTGTATATTCTTGTCTGCCCTTGCGGATTACAATATGTAGGGAGAACCATTCATCCTCTAAGAATGAGGATATTAGCACACATGAGAAATATTTCTTTAGGGGTAAGAAACCATAGTGTCCCACTGCATTTTAAGAAATACCACAGTTCAGATCCCAAAAAATTACTATATTTAGGGATTGAGCAAGTTGTGCACCACTGAAGAGGGGCTATAGATTACAGCTATTATCAAAGAGAGAATCTTTTTAGATCTTTAAGCTTAATACATTGCAACCTAAAGGACTGAATGGAGATTTTGATTTTAATGCTTTTTTAATATGATCTGTTGTTTTATAATGATCAGTTTTTTATAATGATCAGTTTTTACATGTTTTTTTTACAAGTTTCTATGTATTTTATTGTGATATATGCATTTTAATGGGATCAGTGCCTTATGAATATACTTATGTTGTTTTATGTATCTGTTATATTCTTTGCTGGTCTGTATTATGCTAATTTACTGTGGTATGTAGTGATCAAAGGATCTATACATCATAGCATGAAAGGGAGGTGTTTAGAGCATATTAGCTATTCTTGCACATACTAGGGAAGCTTATTACTATGGCACATATTCTGTCTGTATGCCACCCACTTATGACTCTGCCAGACGGTGCGCGCTACCCCATTCAGCGGTGACGTTATGAGTCTCCTGTGTGGATTTAGCTAGTGGAACAGTGTATTGAATCAATGTAAACAGAGAGCTACGGACAACTAGCATGCCCATTGGTTGGGAGATAGTGGGCGGGCGTAGTGACGTCACACGCTCTTGGAACGCACACGACGGTGGAGGTAATACAGTGAGGGATGCGCATACAGTTTAGGAGGCGAGAAAGGCGCCAATGTCAAGTATTTAAAGGAGAGGACTTTAGGTTTGGACTACTATGCCTATTGAGAAAGTCTACTTAGACGAAACGCGTAGGGCGACACCAATCAAGCTGGAAACAAGTTTACAGAGCAGAGGTAGCAGTGGAGGATTACCAAGAACATCTGAACTCCTGTACTGTACAGTGTTTTTTTGTGGATGGCCACCGTAGGAATTTGCTGATAGAAGAGTTCTCCAGGACTTTATCCCCCACTCCATGACCCAGGGTTCCCACCGCTCAAGGTACTTATTTTACTTGTAAGTGTTTACTGTTTTTATTACATTTTGTTTATAAAGTTTGCTTCATTATCCCTTCTGTCCTCTGCCTTGTTCTTCTGGGAGTATCCTGCCCCTTCAGTGGATAATCTACTACACCATATGAGTTGGTTACTCGGGAATAACTGAAATGCCTATATTTCTCACTGAAAATGTGAGTAGTACCATTATATATTTTCATTTATTTTCGTGGAATCCTGACATTGCTACACTATTTTTCTTCTTTTTGCTCTCTGCTTTTTTTTCATACGTACCTGGATGAGAGTGCGCTTCGGACTCTGTTACTGCTATGAGGTTTTAAAACCAATTAATAGGTTGTTGTACAGTATGTGATGTTACGCATACTGTAGTCCAAACACAGGCGTTGGAATTTCACCAGGGGGAGATTATAGCCTAGTCTCCAGCAGCTAGTTATTTCCCTGGGCCCTACCAGTGTAAGCCCTGTTAGGTACAGGCAGTGGAAGGGTTAATTTCTCCATAATGCCTTGTTTGCTATTGCAGCCTTAGATGCAGTAGCTGTATCTAAGGGTGGGCCCTTTCAACAAGGTCCCATAGAAACACACACATTCAACACAATGTAGAGTAATTCATGCACTACACTACTGTATTTCTTCTCGAGTATTGATATATAACATATTCTCTTTACAGGTGAAAATGAGTCAGCCACCCGAAGGAGATGCCAATTGAAGAAAATTGCACATTTGGAAGAAAAGCGAAGAAATGTGTACTATTTGTATTTTTTCCTTGGTTAATTTGAGCTTACATGTGCCCCAAAAACATGACTAAGTAATTTTGAATTGAATAATGCAATATTGATTCTAATTTTTACGGGAAAGAGCAGCAACATTTCTTTTGAGATTCTAGAACTGATTTATCAGAGCATATTTAATAGTGCCCATAGATAATAGATTTTTAATTAAATCTAATGAACAATGGATTGAATTGAAGATATCTATAATGTTGGTCATTCTTTAAACAGTAAGAAAAAAAACACATGGCAAATTAATATTATAATGTCAGTGACCAAAAATATTTAGAAAAATTAAAATTATTTCATAAGTTGAGAACAGGGATTTAATAATACAATGTTCTATCCTCGGTATGCACAGCTTGGCAATCATTCAGTTTACTCTAGCTGAAAAATAACTGTGAATCTTTATGTATTATCAAGGCTTGTGTTAATTATTGTCATTGTCTCATCAGTGGTTTGTTTATGACAGCGATGGGTGACAGGAACACTGGGATGCTCTGTCAAGGACATCAGCTGATGAGAGTTTTATTGTCATATCATCTGCCTTTCCTTCTCTCAACAACATTACGCAAATCATTGTTTCATTATCTCTAAATGTAAAGTTCTGCATCTGGCCTATTAAAATTCTATAGATAATTGTTAAATCATTACTAACTTTAAGCTGCATTTAAGATTTAACCTGTCCCCCATTTCATTTAAAGGCCAGAAAAATGTCAGTCTAATACAGTACTTCTACTGCTACTGAAATGACAACTATGCATTTTGTAGTAAAGCATACTGTAAATGCAAAAAAGTAACGATTATTTATCTTTATTTGTATTTATGTAATGTTGTGTATAGTAAAATTTTATTCTAAATCATTTTATTCCTTTCCAGTCAATGCCCCAATTTTGACAATTAGAAATTTACATGTAGGGCCATTCTGGAAGCGTGGTTTGCAGAGCAGGAGAACTGGCAATAACAAGTTTTGCAGCAATTCTGTTAACTTTTAAGACTAGGATTTTATCATTCTATTTTGAACCTTGCCAAAATTCAAAAACTTTAAGGTTTAAGAAATGTATATTTGGTATTTTATCTCATTTGAAACTCCTTTTGACAAAACAACAGAGACTAGGTTAAATTATGTATATTTGAAGGTTTATATTTCTACCTTCGACACCAGTTAATTTTTATATAAAATTTCAATTAGCAAAACAACTGCACAATGCCATTACTAAGTAGGGTTGCCTAAATTTTTTTTTCAGAGTATTGGATAATGAAAATTAGCTGATATAGCTCTTATTTGGAAATTACCCAACACACAAATGGGTCCAAAATAAATATGTTTTAGCCCAACTACTCAATTTTTTGTTCTGTGTTGCCAAAAAAGAGAGATGTACCAAGGCACTGCGGATTTCTAAATAAAATAGAATTAATGTATTATTTTATAATACAGGGTCTGGAGGCCTGTTGGTGGGTCCCGCCAGGCACCATAGTCCACCAGGTGGTCTCCGCGGGTCACCATGGGCCACAATGGGGTCTCCACGGTAGGCCCGCGGATGTATGGTGGGCCTGGGTCAGACCAACAGGTGTCTGAGGGGCCTCGAGTGGTTCCCACGGGGGTCTGGGGACCCACGGGTGGTCCCTACGGGTTCATTGTGCCCCCACAGATGTGGGGCCACCGGTTCTTCCCTGCAGGTGTCCTCCATGGACCCGCCAGCCTGTTACCCATGAGAAGCCTGAGGAGACCTCAGGTGGTCTCCAGAGGTCTCTCGCAAACCAAAAGGAACCAACCCTGTATGTAAAAAAAAAAAATTTGCCCATTATGGAACACATAAAACATGCATAAATCAAAACATGAATTCTTAATCTTAAAATCACCACATTGCATGTTACAATAAATCCAGCAGCAATTGTAAATATAAAACAACAAACCAGCAGCTACACAAATGGATATGAAATGTCACACAATTGCATTGAGTGTGTACATGATGCAATTAATCTGTGCATCATGTAACACTATGCAAAATATATGTAATAATAAAATACACTATGAACAATGTCCCCTAACCACCAATGCCATCATGAAAATCAAATAGAAACTAAGCAACATCAATACAAATACCATCATGAATTAATCCATTTCCTAAACCAATTACAATACAATACAAATCAATTATACAATTACCTATTCAATTCCTAAAGCCAAACCATTGCCAAAAGAATTCTAATTGAAAGTAACCACCATCATTCTAATTTAACTACCAGAAAGAAGCCATTAAAAATAACCTGTAACTAAATACAAATTACATTATTCACACCAATGTCAAAATAAAGCTCTGGAGACCACCTGAGGTCTCCTCGGACTTCTCACGGGTAACAGGCCCGTGGGTCCCCAGACCCCCGTGGGAACCACCCGAGGCCCCTCAGACACCTGTGGGTCTGACCCACCGACATCCGGGGGTTTACCGTGGGACCCCATTGTGGCCCACGGTGACCTGCAGAGACCACCTGGTGGGCCATGGCACCTGGCGGGACCCACCAACAGGCCTCAAGACCCTGTGTGAAACACGATGCTTGTAACCTGTAGGTTTGTGAGATGACCCGTCAGGCCCACCGGGGACTCACATGGGCCTGGGGTATGAACCCTGTATGTAAAATAATAAATCATGTATTTATGGGGTGCAACAGGGGGTAGGTTATGTATTTAATAAATATAATGATGTTTATTGTGGGGCAGTGTATTGTTTTTATTGGGGGTACTGGGGTGGGGGGAGGGGGTATTGGCCCAAAGGGTATGTGGGTAGGCCTCCCGGATGGGTAGTGGATGAGGGTGGTTAGGCCTCACAGGGTGGGGGGATAGTGGGGGAGGGTATGTAGGCCTCCCGAGTGGTGGGTGAGGTAATATGTGGTAATAGTCTTTTTGCCCATTACTGTATTGTATGTGTTAGGGGCGGAGGGTGTGTGTGCTGTTTATTGGGGACAATTGTTCCCAATAAACATGCTATTGTGCCTTAACCCCTTCATTGCCTTAGCGGATAGCCGCTAAGGTAATAAAGCTGCTTTAATGTATTTTTATTATTAGTGTACGGGAGCAGGGGGTCCCCTGAGCTGAACCACATTGATTTCTGCCTCAGGGATCCCCTGCTTCCCGAGTTACAGGCCCCGGTTTGGGGCATCGGTGCCAGTGTCGCCGCCATCTTTATAGAGCCCACGTTGCGTCTTGGATGCTATAAAGATGGCGGCAACACTTGCACCCGATGCCCCATACCGGGGCCTGTAACTCGGGAATCAGGGGGTCTCTGAGGCAGAAATCAATACGGTTCAGCTCAGGTGACCCCCTGCTCCCGCACACTATTATTAAAATGTACATTAATGCAGCTTCATTACCATAGTGGATAGCCGCTACGGTAATGAATTATTATTTATTGTTATGTGTGTTTTAATACTAGTGTAGATGTGCAGGGGGTCTCCTGAGCTGAACCGCATTAGTTTCAGCCTCGGGGACCCCCTACTTCAGGAGATACAGGCCCCTTTATGGGGTGCCGGTATCCCTCTGCAGAATTTAAATGTCCCGGTCACGTGACGCGGGAGCTTTAAAGTGCAGGGGATACCGGTACCCCATAACGGGGCCTGTATCTCCTGAAGAAGCGGGTCCCTGGACCTGAAACAAATGCGGTTCAGCTCTGGAGACCCCCTGCTTATGTACACTATTATTAAAATCTTTTTATTTAGTGTACGATCGCCTGTAACAGTCTTGCATGTAGATACAGAATCTCCATGCAAATGTTACATGCAGCTTTTTTTTTCTATCAGCTAGCGTACGTAAAGGTTAAGAACGCTAGCAGGGGAAAAAAATCAACACGTACGCTGTGGCTGTTCTGAGCTATTTTGAGCAGGTACGTTAAAAAATGGGCTCAAGGCCTTAGTGAATCTCGTCCCCGGCTTCACTTTTTAATGAACCTGCTTTTTTGGAAAATCAGAACGCAAAGTCATTGAGCTTAGTGCATAGCCCCCAAAGTCCTTTAACAAGGAGTATTGTTAAAGGACTTTGTGTCCGAAACACATAGTAGGAGGCTGCACTTCCCCCTGGGGTGATGTTTATTTTTGAATAAAGAATTTAGCTGATTTACCTGGTTCCCTGGCAGTGCGCTGCTTTTCTCTTTTTTTTTCTGGTTACTGGATCTCTACGTTTGCAGCTGGACACGCCATCATAGACTCGTGGTGGCACAGGAGTGGGTAAGATTTATTTAATTATATCAAGAGTGTGTTATACTTCAGTACAGAGGTAGCTTTTCTCCAATGAGATTTACTTCAGGCTGATTTTAATCACCCTGTTTGTTATCTTCATGAGATTTTATACTGTTACATTACTGGCTTATATTTCGTATACCCACTTCATAATAGAGTCCAATTCTGTACCTGGGTCTTGTTGGGGATTGCACCAGGTTTGTTTTAGAATACTCGTTGGCACTACAGTACTTCCTATATGTATATGAACTCTCTGTAATTCTAGTTCTCATATTTAAACTCAATACTGTAAACCATAATTAATACACTCAATATTATATACAATGGTAGGCCACAGAAACATATTCTTTATTCCTTTAATATAGAAAAAGTTTGTGTGTGCTGAGCACGCGCATTTTAAGTGAAACTTCTTTGTGTTTTGTCACTGTTTTGTCACAGAAATTGTATTTGTGATGGTGATGCTTTTAATTAAAAATCAAAACACAATTTCAGTGCCAAATTGCAAAGAAGTTTGACTTACTGTAGTGCCGACGAGTATTCTAAAACAAATCTGGGGCAATCACCAACAAGACCCAGGTACATGCTGGGTACATGCTGGGTACATGATGCCACATTTCAGTGACATTTCTGCATACAGACTAATGGCCCATCGGATTAACAGCGGGGGTCCCTGGCAGTCCCATTCAAAATGAATGGGACTGCCAGGGATCCCTGCTGTGTTAAGCCGATTGGCCATTAGTCTCTGCAGAAATATCACTGAAATGTTGCAGCATGTACCCAGCAAGTACCTGGATCTTGTTGGTGATAGCCCCAGATTTTCCAAGGCAAATTTAAAAGCAAGTTTTAGAATACTCGTCGGCGCACCTGTAGGTGCGTGCGTGGCCCACACCCCCTGTTTTACCTATTTGCACTTCTATTTGTATAGTAACTGTGAATCCCTCATGTGTGTGTGTCTCTGTGTGTGTGTCTCTGTGTGTGTGTCTCTGTGTGTGTGTGCGTGTGTCTCTGTGTGTGTGTGCGTGTGTGTGCGCATGTGTGTGCGTGTTTCTGTGTCTCTGTGTGTGTCTGTGTGTGTGTGTGTCTGTGTGCATCTGTGTGTGTGTGTCT
Source organism: Ascaphus truei (assembly GCF_040206685.1). Taxonomy (NCBI): domain Eukaryota; kingdom Metazoa; phylum Chordata; class Amphibia; order Anura; family Ascaphidae; genus Ascaphus; species Ascaphus truei. Next base: position 388,920,209 of record NC_134484.1, on the reverse strand, counting down.
CATGGGTGTGTGTCCCCCACTGGTGTGTGTGTCTCATGGGTGTGTGTGTTTCATGGGTGTGTGTGTGTGTCTGTGTGTGTGTCTGTGTGTGTGTGCGTCTCTGTGTATGTGTGTGTGTGTCTGTGTGTGGGTGTGTCTCATGGGTGTGGGTGTGTTTGTGTCTGTGTGTGTGTGTCTGTGTGTGTGTTTCATGGGTGTGTGTGTGTCTGTGTGTGTGTGCTGCGTCTGTGCCATGTCTGCACATAAGCATGGCGCCAGCAGTTACTGCGCAGGCACGCCCAGCTGGCACCTACTGCGCAGGCACAAGCAGGTGCGCCCAGCAGGCACCTACTGTGCAGGCACGCCAAGCCATCTGCAACGGCTCCTGCGAGCATGGGAGGCCTCTGCAAGTGTGCCAGCTGCCATAATGGCCTCTTCTGCCAGCAGTGACGTCACTTCCGGGACTGCACTTCCTTCTCCAACAAGGCGATTTACTTCAAGGGAAATTTTCATTTGGTAGGTGCCAGCAAAGAAGTTTCACTTCAAAAAGCATAGTATAGTTTACTACATTACAATAACATAATTTTAGATGGATCTGTTGATGTGTTTCAGCCATTAATATGTTCCACAATACAGTACTGTATATATATATTGAAAGAGGTAAATCCTACAGTACATGCAGTACATTCATGTGGTTACCACTTAAGACCTGCCCCTTTCCCTTGTCGGCTATTTGTAGAAATAACACACTGATGATCAGGGTCTGGAAGTAAGGGCAGATTTTGGAAGGTCTTAAACATCGTAGTATTATCATGCGTTAACATGAATGGAGGTCTGTTAGCTAAGCTGTTCATTTCCATATTATTTGCATATGAGCCAAACATCCATTAAAATTTATTGATCTGCTATGTTTCAGGTAAATGCGAGGACATCGTAATACAATCGACCTTTGTGGATAAGCGTTACGGATAATGATACTGTACATAAAATGACAATAACGTAACTCTAAAAATTTCACGCACTTCTGTGGATCTATCCCAATTTTTGTGCAAAGACTAGCCAAACAATCATATAATAAACTTCTCCATAGATTTATAGACATGCACTTAATATTTTTATCAAGGGACCAGATTTTACTCCACAACCGAGACAATCTGTGAGGTGTTTTTTTTTTAAGATATACTTTTAAGCCATAGCTTATTTTGTAAACAGTATCTCTTTTATTGACAAGTTTGAGAATTGTTATGAAAGTTGCCATTTGCTCAATGAAAAAAAATCATAATGTACTATATGTATGAAATGTCCTTGTAAGTGTGCATTGAAATACTAGAATATGTTACAGTACATTTTCTGTTTTCATTAATGTGCAATGCACTTTGTCAGGTTTCTCATGTGACACTCGTCAATTTCTTTGAGAGCTATATAGTATACCTCTTCATAACTGCCACACTGCCAGAATATGTCAGTGCTTTATAAATAAAAGATACTGTAATAATTGTAATTATTAAACTATATCATTATAATAATAAAATAAAATAGAGAAAAAAATCACCCAAGCTCAGAAACATTCTGGTATATAATGAGAAATGCATGATTCCTCAACAACAACTGTGCAAATGTTAAAGGTACATACTGTACAGTAGCTTCAGAATCCACTAAAACCAGCAAACAAGAATGATAGAGCTGAAAGTACTGTATACTGGAATTTTGAGCAGTAAATAGTCATTGAGGCCCATATCTTCAAGGTGATTTTAAGCCAGAAGACACCTTACAGCGAATTAATGTGAATGAGCCATATGGTGTCTTCTGGCACCAGAATATTTCTGTAATGGGGGTCACACCTTTTCTCCCCAGAATAATGTCTCATGACATGATCATACTCTCACACTAAATGAAAGGCATCTTATCACGAATTTGTATCTGTAGAAATGGCAATGACGTTCAAGGAATCAGTGGGGCCTGCTGCCCTAACGCTTAAGTCAGCAGCGGTGAATGTGTCAGAGTTCCCCAAGTGCTTCCTGCTACGTGGCTTCAGGTATGGTAAGGGGTCATCGGGCCTCTGAATCCCTGCTGTTGTCACCACCCAGGGGCAAAGGAAAGCCTCTGTCTACTGGACAGATTATGGATTTGCTAAAGCCCCAGCCACCGGCCCCAGCAGTTAATGTCCCATCTCATGCTACTCCTATGCAGGACATTGTGGACTTTGCCCAGACCCATTCTGCCCCTGTCACTGCTCCATCCTTGACTAGTAGTTCTCAGAGGATGAAGTACATAGACCCTGCTGTTACACCGTTTATATTAACCAAGTTCCCTGATACAAATATGGGAAATTGGTTGGGTGGGGTTGGGAGCTCTGAGGAGTCTGAGGGAGAAGTCCCTGTGTCTAGTTGTGTTAAGAGAGCTGGGAGCAGAGGATTGTACCATTCCTTCAGGAGGTCCTCAAGATATCAGTCCCAATTGTCCAGTGTATCTGTGTCATCCGCACCATCTACTCCATCCAGTGCGTTCTCCTCTGTATGTACCAGACCTGCTGGTGTAAGATTTGGGTCATTATCTCATGCAATCCGTAAATGGCGGGACCCCATGTTTCAGGGTTATGCCCCTGAAATTAAGGCATCCGGCCACATTGATAAGGGCGTACGGGCCCACAGCTTCTGTGGCAGCAGGGAAGACGAACGAAACCGTACCAGTCGGGGTAACAGCTCTTGAAGGAGGCACACATGCCTCCAAGGGCAGATAGAAGGTGCCACAGTGCAGGCACCGAGCGTCGAGGCCGCCAGGGCCACCAGGCAGATGACAGTGCTCGCATATGCACCTAAAATAGATCTGGCCTTTGATCTTCACCATCAGGTAGCCACCTGGGAGTGAATAATTGGATACTTCCAGATCGGACAACTCGGTAGCAGTAGCCATTTTGAGGTAGATCGGGAAAAACGAAGAGCACTCCTTCCTCTTACTAGACTCAGTGGTGAACTAGGCACAGCAGGGACATCAGCTCTGATTGGTAGTGAACACATAGCTCCTACCTGGGGTGAAATTGAGAGGTGGGGCTGATAGCTTTAGGCGGACCTGACTCAGCGTGAGCCAGTCTCTTTGGGGGGCGGTGCCAGCATTTAGCGCCGAAAGGATGCAACTATTTGCAGATCTTTTGCAAATTGGCACACAGCATTCCAAGTGGTTCCCGTGTTATTGGCGGGAGCACCATTTTGTGACTCATGCACATACCACCACGTGGTGGACGCCATTTTAAAGACCTTCCTTGTACTTACCTTTTCCTTAGGCTGCAGATAATCTAACACAGATACTATCCCTCAGCTAAGCAAAAATCATTTTCATACACTGTAGACAATTACAGTACAGTGCAAATACCCCGTGGCTCTATGATCTGGTTACTGTCTAGAAGTACTCTGGGTTCCCCCCCATACAGCACTCTTACATCGCCCCTGTTGGCTGCCAGTATCACGGATCCAATCCAGGGGTCGCCTCATGGTGACTTAACAAAGCAATAGCCATATGTCTCCAGACCTTTCACCCTGTAGGGACGTCTAGGTGATTATTTGCGAGGTAACTCTCCCCCTGACTACTCTGAGATTCCCTCCATCCTCATACTTACTCTGTCTATACTGAGTCTCACCTCTCTGAGAGATCGCCCTGTATGGCATCTGATCTGTTAAGCACTACAAGCCTGTCCTGATCTCAGCAGTGCCTCCAAATGTAGCACAACCCCCCCCCCCACCCCCTCTTGGAGATTACACAGCCTATGTTGCAGTACATAGTGTGTGGTGTGATACCTGTTAGGGTCAGGAGAGCTGAGCTGATCTGCGGTATTGTGGAGATCAGGACAGGCTTAGGTTCTTCCTCTGGTTCTTCTTATTGTGCTTTGGGCCTCCATCAGTAGTGGGCTCCAGGATGTTCAGAGGTCAGCCCACACTATTGCATTCTTTCCCCCTCAGCCCAAAGACTGATACTCAGACTGAGGTATATTAGAACAGGACCTTTTTTCAGGCTGGCACTCACTGCAGTTCTTCATCACAATGGTGCATAGTACAAAGGTCCCAGACCTTTGAATGGTGAAGGCCCTGATCTTACAGGCCTCTGTGGCTGAATCTAATGTACCCCCAACCAAAGGCTGGGGGTGAGCACGTATATCCTGTCATAGGAGAGACTCACAGCTCTCTGCTTCCTCTCTCGTCAAGAGCTCAAGCAGGACTCTCTCTAACTTGGTCACACCCTCCTAGGAGACTTAAGAAGGGGTGGGCTCATGGTCTATACCTATCCCTGATAGGCTTACACAGGCCATGAGTCACCACCTTAATTCTATCACTCATAAGAGGGGCGTAAGTGGGGTCAAAAGCCCATAGATTTAACCTGTTACTGCCTCCAGCAGACAGGACATACAGTACATAACAGGGATAACAGGGGAAAAGAAAGGTATAATGGGACATACCCTGTTACATTTATAAGCAAAAATATATCATGAATACAGTGGTGTACACATTGCTGTACTAAACAGTTATATATGTATTTATGCTGTATATGCCTATGCCAGTGACATTTCTTATGGTATAGCACTGCCTAATAAGTATGGGCATATGTCATTGTTGTAGAGATGAAACTTATTAAGTACATTTTGGCCAAAAACTCACTAAATGCACTTCCTGACTTGGAATTTCTTGATATTTCTATTGAAAAGCTCAAGTGCCTATTTAGTCATAGTTCAGAGTTACCAAAACATAAAACTCATTAAGTATGATTTTGAAATAATGTCAAAAAGAACATTTAATCCCCTTTTTCTCAGTACTCAAATATTGTAGTTAATAACTTTTACCTCTACAACGACGATATGTTTAATTCCAAGTATCTGATAATTACAATTTGTGTTAGTATCTTGTTTTCAGTGCATCTCATGTCCATATGGTTTGTAACTGAAAATAAAGTGCTATATTTAATATGCAGATGTCTGTCATAAGGCACCTTCCAGCACTTGAAGACACTTTACAGTTCATTTAAGTAAATGTGCTGTAAGATGTATTTTAGCGTCAAAAGGTGCTTTATAGCAGAAGACTGCTAAGTGGGCCAATGTATTTGTGTATCCAGCTGATGATGATATCAATTTTGCAGATAATAGGTTATATACAAGAGTAATACCCTCAGCTGAATTTTTTTGCAAATGTCACCCCATGAACTTAAATTAAAGGTTTCTTTCTTTGGTCCTCTACCCAATGAGAACATCCGTTGCACGAACCCTCCCACCAGTGACATCACACTTTGTTGTGTACTTCCACAGTACTATCCACAGGACTAAATTGCTGCTAACCTGTTTTCAATCCTGAGTAATTAGGGGCCGTCCCTGCATGCTGCAGCTGTGGTCCTCCAACCAATGAGAATATCCATTGCACGAACCCTCCCACCAGTGTCATCACACGTTGTTGTGTACTTCAACATGGGTCTCCAGGCATTTCAATCAGCAGTTTCTTATCATCAGCTGCAGGTTTTTCAGCAGTGAGACAGACCGAAGAACTTTGTAGTTGGACTCATCCAGATACAAGTCTCCTGTCCTACAATCTCCTGGTAACTCTGTTTACCTGTAGGGCATTGCACTTTTGTGCCCTCACACTTTATGCTTACTGTTCATTAGTATTAGCTGATTGAGTTTAGGTTTATTTATGCACGTGGGAAAACAGGACATAGGGAAGAACCTTTGGTCCTCCTGACCTTAGGGAACGGGCCTAAGATAGGGGTTATCACCCTAAAACGTTGCCCCCCTATCTTTTTCCCTTTTTCTTTTTTCCCCTGTTGTGTCATTCCCTTGTCACTCCATCACCTTATTTTTCACTTATAGAGTATTTATCACCATTATTGTTACCTTTGGCTGCTATAGTGTATGACACTGTTCTATGGTTTTGTTCATGTGCTTTCACAATTAAATATTTCACTTTTTGACATATTCCCTGCTTCAATTGTTATTACATGGTCAGGGATTGCTGGGAACACCCTCTTTATTTTCCTTGATATATCGGAGGAATAAGGGTCCTCCTCGTCACTTGAGCACCCTCTACCCAATTCTTCAGTCTATGAGTGCTGTCTACTGTATCTCCATATTTGTTTACACATTATATATTCTTGTGACTTATGAGGGATTCTCCTCATCACACATACATTATTTAACTCAGAGTCCTTTTCCTTGTTTCTAGATATGTATAAAAATGTTCTCAAATATATACACTCCTGTTCAATATGCTTATTTCACACTTTCAATAAATTTTGTCAAGAAAATACATCTTGCTGTATTCATTTGAGAGTTCTTACAATTCCAAACCACGTGAAATGTATTATTTAGATAGACTTTATATTTGCTCTTTGCAAATCTGTGCAAAAACGTAAGATACATACAGTTTAAGATGCACACTGAACCTGTATATGGCATATTTACTCAAATACTCTATTCTTGAAACCCTTAAACCCAATATATCTTTTTTTAGAGTAACCATGCATTTTAAATATTGAATATTGTACTGTATAATCAAATAATCACTGAATGAGGAAACAAAGGGGATTATTAATTAAACTGTGACAGTGCTGATCGGAACAATATCGTATGGAAATTCAGATTGAAGTTTGGAAATATTGAAGTTAATAGGATTTTGCCATAAGGTCCCAATCAGCATTATCCCAGCTGAATATTGAACCCCTAAGTATTTATGGGTATTTAAAAATCATAGCCAGGCACATTTTGTGATTTTTCAGCCTTAACACTACCACCTACCCCACAGTGGTGTTGTAGAAAGAGTTAAACTAAAATATAAATGTAATAAGATAAAAATTATTTCTGAAAAATTCACTATAATCTAAAATATATTTCCCTTTATGCATGGATATAGATAGCTTCACATTCGTGTGACTTGTGATAAGGAGCTCTCGGCATAGTAACTCCAGACATTGTTTGGACAGCCCAACTGGGCAGTTTCTTGTGCATTCCTGATCACGTATGGGGAATGTATACATTACACAGTAGCGGGTTGCTAAATCAGGAGCCCAAAGTGTATACCACGAGGACACATTCAACAAGTGGTGGAGCAATACTAATCAAATGCAAGAGACTGCCAATTTATCTTTTACTATGGGTAACAGGTTTAAGAAACTCCCCAGCATAGGAGTGAGAACTACCGGGGGATGAAGTCCAGAATGATATTGTTTGCCATGATTTTCTGTCATGTCACCAGTACAGTATGTCAGTGTCTGTGAAACATTATTGATAGCTGTCAAATAAATTCGCTATTTGTTTATAAACGTTCCTGGTTTCCATCCTTATTTTATTCAAGCATCTTTGCCCAGCCTGCAAAGGCCAAGAGACTGAGCACTGAGTATGTATATAGTCAATCTAATGTGAAATTCTTTTTAGCTGGGTAAGGAGGGTTACATACTGTAAGTTTTATTTTCTATGCTCAATCATACAGAGTGTGCTTAATTCTAAAAAAAAGTTCAAGTTTTTTTAAGGAAATAAATATATGCATCCCCTGTATTAGACCAGGTATGTGTCTTGTTCCCATAACATACGTACAATAGTGTTTCAAATAAAAAATATATAATCAACTGTGTATTGTTAAAAAGGGGTAAAGTCTTCAGCACTATCCGTGAGTGTTCTTCTCTTTTCCATCTTTAAAGCCACACACCAATGTGTCCTCTCTGTAGTTTCTCTGAAGTGCAGTCTTCTCTTCTGTCACTGAAGCCATTTTCATCACCATTGTTTTGTAAAAATCTCTAATAAAATAATCACTTTAACCAGTGGCTTTTTTCTTTCTTTTTTTTGTGTGTGCATTTCTGTTTACTGTGCTGAATTACAACGAGGGGGCATGGACTGAAGGAGGTCTTGTGTGCACTGTATACAATGGGATCACCGCCGCAGAATGCATGCACGCTTCTTTTGAGAATAAGCCACACATTCCGACTAATACAAGCAGTGTTCGACAAACCTATACATTTGCTCGCCCCGGGCGAGTGGATTTAACCCCCGGGCGAGTAAATATTGGCCCAAGCAGCACACGTTTGGTACTAGGTGGCGAGTAGATTTTTTTGTTTTGCGAGTAGATTTTTTGGTGATTTGTCAACCACTGAATACAAGGAAGAAATTAGTTGATTTGGTTAGCTTTTTTTTTTGTTGAGAATTCAAATATACTATGCATGATTAAGCATTGGCAAATAGGAATATATCAATGTAAAGTATAACTCTCAAGAAACTATTTTCTTTAATGTTGGTGCAGTATTAATATTTTTTATACATTTTATACCTCTCTGCACTATTTGTTTGTTGAGAAACGGGGAATGACAGTGTTACTAGTATTAGATTGGCTTTATTCTTAATCATAGACAAGGCATTTGATGATCTTTACTACAGCTTTGAAAGCAAATGGAAGCGCACCATTCACTCTGATTCTTTCTCTTACAATTCTTTTCTCAGGAGCAGGTCTTCCCATTTTTATCTGTGTAATTAGTGTTCGCAGTGCCCTAGTTCATCATAAAATGGTCCCAACAAGTGCAATCAATAAATAGGTCTGAAAAACACAATGCCTATAAAATAAATACCTTTGTTGCTTTTTGTTGCATTTAGTATTGCACTTAGTATTGCATTATTCAATGTTTAATATCAGGTGAAGTTGACACAGTTTCCTTTGTTCAAGTTACTGAGCATTTTAAACTCTCATAAAAAGGAATGAATGATGTCATGTCACGTGGTAACACACATCTGTAAAATGTATCAGAACAATATTTTGTGAGTGCCATTGAGACTCATAACCCATACAGTAGTAGTCTGTACAATTTCTGATTATTTACACTTTCAATCGATTTTCAAGAGGCTACTCAAAAATATTTTACTATTGACATATCAGTTTCAGTGTCTTTTAGTTAATACAGTAGAGTTTGTATTATGCTTGGAGTCAAGTATACTATAGATCCAGTATGAACGAATCAGAGTACAATTTACATTTTTTTTAATTTTTATATTACAGAGAAATCTATTTTAATATTATCTTTTGTGACCTGTATGCATTAAATCATATTATAATTATTGTTACTGTGAAACAATAAAGGCACTGTATCAAACTGTCAATGCAGTACAAGAATATTCTCTAGTGTCAATATGCAACTTTCAATTACATTAAGACACGCAATATCCGTTGGCGAATTCTTAAGAATACAATGGCGGTGTTTGATGAATCCATGCAGATTAAAACAAACCAGCACTAAAGATTTTAACTCTTATAAGCCTTGAATTCAAAGGTTCTTTTTAAATATAAATCACCGGGACCAGCCGACATCTTACTAACTACTGTGATGTTGTTGCCACTGATTTGGATATGCCTTTTTACACCACTCCTTTGAGAGTAGAAACATTGAAGGTTATACCACAAATTTCTGCACATATGTACTAGTAATATTGCCCTACCGTGGCGGCAGCCTTTAGCCTCGTGCGGCCGTTTCAACGCGATTTTTAAACTGCGGCATGTTCCGGCCGTTTTCTATCCGTTTTAGGCGCCGCGGGTGGTTTCATTGTTTAGCGCTATTAGCGCTGTCTAGCCATGAATGCGGCTGAATGCGGCAAAGTGCGTGACATACGGAAAACATCCCCGAAAAAATCCGGGGATGTAGTAGGATAAAAGGGGCCGCAACAGTACTGTATGTACAGTAGATTTTTTTCTATTCACATTGTGCAGCCCTCCGCTTCACTTACCTTTTGGAGAATATGTTTTGAAAAGACAGCTGGAATAGGTTTTTTTAGTGTGGAGCATTACACATACAAACATTATATAAATATATATATATATTTTTAATTGTAACTGCTTAGCCCCGGATCATTCATTTCTGGATCGGCTGTGCTCCACTTTCCCCACGTGGACTCCCGCCTAATGTACATGTACATACTCATGTACAGTATTTCTGCCTATATTTATCTTAATATTATGATAGAAAGAAAAATACATACAAATGAAGCCAGACTTATGGTTCCAAGCACTGTGAATGAACAAGCAAAAGTCTGGGGAGCTGGGGACCGTGTCTGCCGAGATTACGGGGGTCCATGCATCTGAAGGGACTCCGATCTGTTAATCCTTCTGTGCCATGATTTCATGTGACCACGCGTGACCATTGCACCGAAGCCGTTAAAACTTTCTACATCTGTAGTTGTCCATCACAAGATTCTGTTTTTTCCCCACCAGATATATTACATGAACAAAGCTCTAAACCATTAAACACTTTGAAAGATAGGTTACACACAATCAAGTACAAAAGATCTGTACCAACAAAAAAATACCCTCAATCATACACCAGATTAAGAGATGCGTGTTCATACAAAATAAATCAAACTTGACTTAATTGTCTCATTATAGTTACAAAATAGAGTGAAACCCCATTTATGGAACTTGGAGCAAATCACTGGTCTCAAAATAACCTGCAAATGTGGTTTATTGGTCATTCATTTGGGTAAAAGCCTTGCTATAACAGTTATTTTCAATGTAAAATAAGGCACATTTCATTCTTCAATGATTTTTTTTTAAAACTAAAGCCCCCTCTACTCTTTCTTTTATTAAGTCAACTTTTCTGTTAATGAGACAGTGAATATGTTGAGCCATCTTTTTGGCCTTTGTATTTTTCTCATTTAATTTTGCCTGCAGTATTTCTCTTGTAATGCTATTTGAAGACATAAAGTGATTGCTTTATAGTTTAGAATGTTTCCACAGTGTTGCACTTCTTGAACTGGTAAAACATGTCTGTTGATTCCTTGAACTTTTTCGATTTATGGTCTTGCTGCCTCATAATTGACTCTTTAAGGGCTGAAAGGGCAATGCTTTGCTGGCTGATTTTTTTTCTAGCTGTAAGGCACCATACAGCCCATTAAGCACTGCTTAAAGTAATGTGTACTTCTAGCCTCTCCTTTGTAACGATTGCTCCCCATATTGTTCATAATTATATACTGCACCGACACACTTTATTCGAGCAAATACCCGGTATGTACCTGGCAGATACCTGGAATGCGCCGCTCCTCACCTCTGACAAGCCCCGTTGCATTTGCCTTCCCAGCCTGGGTTCATGCCTGGCTGATGGGCGGCTGATCTGTTAAATGATAATGATTAGGATTTAATAGGCTGCAATGCTTCGCGTGTCTACCAGATGGCATAAATTCATGAATTGTAATGCAGTATATATATATGTACTGTGCAGTATTGCAGCCAACGGGAATAAAATGCTTCAATCCCTGCCGGAAAATAACTCAATGCACTCGGGCAGAAAACAGTCACAAACCTCAATACACCCGGGTATACCCGAATTCGTGGGACTAGCCGAGCTCGAATAAAGTGTGTCGCCAGTGTATCTTGCTTTTTATTATTAATTGTACTGTAGCCAGAATATACATAGATGGATCTCTTACACTGCAATCCTGTTGTTTCTATTTCTATTGTGTTGCTTATCAGATCTGAATCAAGGCAATTAATACTCTGTAATATGCTTACAAACATGTTCCTACTTTTTATTAAATTTGTTTTATACATTATACATACAAGATTGGTACATAAACAATAGATGTATTCATTTATGCACTAACACCAGAACTGTATTACTATCTATCAAATAACATAAATGTGTTGCACTGTACTATTTTGAATATGATTGCTGAAATCTTATATGCATCCTTGGGTGACAAAAGCACTATTTTACTTTTGCTAGAAAAATATCACAAATAATATTTTTTGCATACAAATAATAGCCTTAATCATGTACTCTTCCAACAAATTCACAAATATCTTGCTCTATGCTTAGAAAAGGACAAACATCATTTCAATCTGGAAATAGTCACACAATGTTGTCATACTGAAGTTCAAATCACAGTGGTTGCTCAGTGGGAATTCCATGTCAACGCTTATTACAAATTAGCTCCTTGTCAAAGGAAATATTACGTTTGACTGATAATCTTATTAAGAAAATGGGGCAATGCAGATTAAATCTCTGGCTGTAACAGTGGAATTCTGCCTTCTTTTTCTAGATTGTAAGAAACAATGAAGAAGCACAATAACCCAGTTCTACGAACTTCCTTGTAAAGTTACAATGCAAAATCAACAATAAAATAATAACAATGACAATATAATTTGGTGGAATTGAAGAAAATGCTACTGTACTTTATGTGGATCAGTCTGTTTATAGACACTTTAAGTATGTCATTCAATTAGGCAACCTTTCTTTCAGAAATATTCTTTATATTACCATCACTGAACCAACAAAAAAAGAGAGGTGTTGGAAAAGCGCCCAAGCGAATAAACAATTAAACCAATACTGATTACACTCAAATAATATAATGATGCAACATGTACTCATACTAATGAGCCAAGGCTGCCAGGAGAAACTGACCAAACCAGATCAGAAAACAGGTGTGGAGAAACGTACAAACCGGCGTCTTAGAGACAGATCTGTGCTGTAAATAGGATTCTAGTTTTACCACCAGATCGCCTACAAGAAGTTTTCTCCTTTATATTTATTGATTTTTATTGATACATTATTTTATTAAATCAGTTTAATTGTTTTCATTAGCCTGTGTTTGTTTGTGTGGTGTATGTTGAGTGCTGTTTTAGTTTTATGTGTGTCCGTTTGTGGTCTGTCAGTACAGTATTAGCAGTATACACTATGATTATTTTTTGTGTTTGCTTTTACATGTCACGTGACACCATCCAAGGAATTTCTAAGCTGGTTTAGGTCTATAAGATCCATCTCCTTACAAGGATTCCACACTGTCAAATTCATCAGTCTATGTGGACATTCATTTGCACCATTACTGAACCATTACTACCTCCAGTGTACACTATAAATTAGAGGCAAATATGTGTAACTATTATTATTTAACTAATTATGGCAAAACATTTTTTTGACAGAAATAAATATATTTCTTACAAAACAGTGTCACCAGTACAAAACACTACTTTACTTAAAAAAAACACTTGTCTCTAGTTTCTTTTTCTGTTTATTGGTACAGTACATCTTAAATCTCTGGAAGTTATCAGTGATCCACCAATGTCTGGGAACACTATGGGGCTTATGCAGAGAGGATAGAGAATGGAAATAGCGCCATCTTTTGGCGAAAATACGCACCAGAGAAGCTTGTCCTGCAGAGAACATGGCGAGATTCACAAAATCCGCCACAGCAGGTTTCTTTACTTTAAAGTTTGCCAAACACGTGGCGAGATCGGTAAATTCGCAATGTTAAGATAGGGTGGTATGCCAGTAGCATCGATGCGCTGGAACGCGCCATTCTGCCGTATAATATAGCGAGTTCCAGGTCGCCAGAAAAACTTGGCAATTTTGATACCATCTGTAAAAGGAGGTAACGCCGCTTTCAGCATACGACCATAAGTTACGCCAATTCTGTTGCTTTTTTCTTGCCGTTTTGACATTATATAACGTTCCTCTTTGCATAAGCCTCTAAATTCCAGAGATGTTTGTAGTTTCTTGTATCACTTTTGACACAAACAAACTACAAACCTGGCAGTAGACTACAAATATTGCCACCATGATCAAAAATAGAAAGCGGCAATCTCATCATATTTCTGTTGGCCGGTGGACCGAGCAGCGACCATTGTTTTCTCCAATTTGCCAGGTGGATCCAGGGCTTATCTCTCCTGTAACAGGGTATCTTCAGTAGTGGGGGAAGGGAGGGAGGCACCAATGAGCTCTGGTTCAGGTTAGATTTAAAAAAAATCTGTTTAGCTGGGATTCAGGTGGATACTTAGTGCATAGGTAGTGGTGATATACAGTACTAGCTAAATTAAATAAGCCTTGCAAGTGAAAGTCTTTTACAGAGAAAGAAAAAGAGCCTCAAGTTTCTGTAGACCCATTAGGAGGAGATACAAATATAGTCTGATTTCCGCAGCCAGGGATTTCCAGCAATCTCAATCTGTAAGAAAGGCAGCCATGAGCAGCTAGTTCATTAACAACCTTCAGCTGTTAAGTCTGCCTGTCAATGTCACCTTCCTCTGTGCCACTGGAAAAAGTGCAGGGGAAGATGATTCAGGCTACATCTGTACCTATAGGAAGCACCTGTTATTTCATGGAAATCCCTTTTGACCCATACTTAGTGGGTCTTGATCAGCTCCAGTGAGAACTACAAAAATTATGCAAATGTAAAAATCTTACTGCTTTTATTATAAATTCGGGGATTTATAACAGAAATAGTAAAACATAAAAAAATGATGGGAAGCTCATGAGCCCAAAATCCAAACCCCATGGATCCAGGTCGAATCAAACACAGCTTTAGACACAACTTTAGACACAGCAACAGTAGGAGCTATGTGCCTGTGCCTGAATCTGCGGCAGAAACTAACCAAACATTGTTTCTACCTCTGATTCGAATTCGGCACCCCTTAATCCAACCACGCCTTAAAAAATTCCACCCCAAACTTTCCTTGCGTGGACTCCTATATTCTCTAATACAGTTGTTGGGTCCACCAGTTAACTTTTTTGCTGCCATTGGTAGTTGGGCCATCAAGCAGATTTTCATACTTATTTGTTTCATTTTGATTCCGTGACATACTTTCTATATACCCAACAACTGTATATATTGGGGTATTTTCAGCATAAAATAATCTGTCCATTGGTATCCTTCTTGAGTAGATTACACGTTTCTGACCAAGATATGAAATCATAAATATAAAAATAATTGACCTTGTTATTATTTTCTTGTTATTGTTCCAGATATTTTTAACAAATTAAATGATTTCATTAAAATTAATAATTCATGTTTTTTCCCTATTTCCCTGAGTACTTTGATACTAGATATGTACAGTATAGGTGTTAACAAGATTGTTCACACCTGAATTTGTCCTGGCAGAATGTAAAAGTTGCACACTTTCATTGACAAGGCAAAACTACCTCCTATCATAAAAATACTGCCACAAAAGGGTTTTTTCTTTAAATAATTGAAGACAATGTAAAATTATGCCAAAAATATAAAAATCACCAAGTTCAGAATTTGCCTTAAAATGTTTCATATCAACGTTGTGTAATCATGGAAACAAAAATTAATGTTATTGCTCTGGATCTCCTGATTACATTAATACTGTATATGTACACTTACTGTTTTGGGAAATACATGCCCCAACATAAAAATGTGTAAGGCTCTTCATGCCTACATTTTGTAGAGCTACGCACAAACGTTACTGTACATACTCTACCATTATTGGCAGCAATACAACCCATATGGATGTACATATATGTATATGTATATGTTTTTATTAAAGTATATGCCCCAAAGAATTTAAACCTGTGTAACGTCTTTTCCCACAACAATTTCTGCTCAGTTATCTTTATTGAAAACAGTGTAAATATATGAAACAAATTTAAAGTCCAGAATTTCCCTCACAATTTCTAATGAAATAGCATGTTATTGTACGCAGCACATTACAAAATTACAATAGAAGGCAAATCAATTATAAAAAATGGGGATAAGTGCAACAGGTAAATGATATGTAACCCTTGTTCCCCCCCCTAAATTAAACTGATGTATCTAGGGTGCGTGAGGGCAGATTACATGGTTGTGGGTGGTGCATACCTGTTTGGAACAGGAGGGCCTGAGCTTCCCGCGATGTTATGGGGGAGACAGGACCAGGCTTCTAAGGTATTGGCCTCCATGTGGTCTTAGTGGTTCAGCGCCTCCATCTCCTATAATTCCCAGGGATGTGGGAAGAGACCCTTATAGAAGAACCCACTTGGTCCTGGGGTGAACACTCCAGAATCACACGGCACAATGTTGAAAGCAACAGAGTCTTTATTGTACTCACTGTCGGCAGGGCAGTAATAGCAGCACAGCAATACAGATACACGATATACCTCCTCCTCCTCTCCCACCAGATCGTTCTCCTCAGGATGCCCTGAAGGGTATCTTTCTCCCTGCCTCCACCCGCAGCCAAGGGCGCTACGGGTGGGGCTAGCTCTTCCCTCACCCCCTAAGCAGGGTGAGAGGCATGGATCCACCGCTGAACCACTAGGCCCTACTCATCAGGAACATAGCTACACTCGCTCTCTTACTATCTGACTATCCAGCCAGACACTCCAACCTCTCATCGGACCTCCTGAAAAACTCACTCTAAACTCTCTCCTCTCTCAACTCCAGAACAACACTGCCCGCAGAGCACACAGGAACCGCTACTAAATTTGGTCAGCCCCTCCCCTCATGACATCAACAATACCTCCCCTCTGCACAGACTGGCAGCAGAGACAGGCTTGTATTAATCATGCAGGCAGGGCTTTGCAAGGGGGAAAATCCATGATTACTACTGGGGCCTGCCTTTAACAGGGTTTACCACAGTAGTAGGAAGATTTAGTAGCCCGTGCTGTTTACAGGGGGCTACGCTCTCCCTATGGTGGAATCCAATGGTCCCCACTTGGACCTCTCTCGGCAGTACCATCCTGCAGTGAACAACCTGGGGAACAAACACAGGTTATACACACACATGGTCATAACATCTTGAGGTAGTAATTAGTACACACTGAATCCAGTTACTCCTAACATGGAGAAACTAATAATAATGCTTAGGATCTGGCTTTCGTATTTTCCTGCCATTGTGATCAGTGACCGTTACAGAAAACGACTGAACTGACCCATGTTCCAGTCGGTAACTCACACTATGCATGTAGATGCATCTCCCTATACTCCATATGCGCACTAGCTCGCTAATTTTGTCTTCATTGTGATAACCGGCCTTACCAAACTTTGTTCGCAAGTACTCTTGGACCGCCTCCCTTAACCAACTGTCTCTGTTCTCTTCAATCTCCCGCATGATAGGCTCAGGCACATAAGGGTACTCATAACGTGTGACTGGCGGTATCTAGCCATGATGGCTCTATCAGCCCCACTTAATTTGGTGAGTGTTCAGCGACCCACCCTGCTGGGCAGTACCCAAAACACAGGCTCTTCTGGAGCTATCTCGTCATACAAAATACTTTGGCCGCCTGGTACAATGAGCATTTGTTCTATCTCCTTGTACCTATGGTCTAATTCATCCTCCACCTCCTGTTGAGTGAAAGACCCAGCCGCCCACCAATAATCAACAACATTATTCTTTATTAAAAGGAACCGTGTACGGTCCATCCCTTCGTGGTAATCGGTGAATTAGGGTGCCCACCACTTGTCACAGTGTTCAGATTCTGCAGAATGACTTGTGCGTTCTACCTCTGACTCTACCTGAGACGATACACCTGACGTACCCATATCAGTAGATCAGGAGCAATCTCTCCTTCCCTTGGCATTTATGTACCTTGTAGGATTCATCTTATGCACCACTGGTCTGGAAGGCCCAGCCTCTGCTGGAGTATAGGACCAACGGGCTCTCCCTCTAGCTGTAGGACAAAACGGTACAGGGTTAGGCACAGGTATTACGCTTGAATACAGTATCTCCCCATCAGATCCCTCATCACTCAGTTCCCAATCCCGCAACTCCGTGGAGTAGGTGGGGAATTTACACAATTTATCCCTGGTAGGTCCGAGTGGTATCACTCGTGACGGGACAGGGGCAGTGGCTGGGGCAGTGGAGCTAGGGACTGGGGCTGGGGCAATGTACAGATCAGTGTCCAGCAAGCGGACAATTCCGCGACCCATGGACGCTTTCTTTGACTGGCGCTCCACCATGCTGTGCGCCTCTCTCGATGGACCTCGGCTCCGTAGGGTAGCCAGGGCAATGGCTGTATCAATGCTTCGGGAGGTAAACAAAGATCTCGGCCTTCTCTTTCCGGGGGACCCAGATTCGACATCATCAGGTGTGCCCGCAGAATCGCCATCCGCCCCGTGGTCACGCACCGGAAGTACGTCGAGGACCGGCATGGGCATTGGCAGAGCATCTGGTACACGGCCGAACAAATAGGCCTCAAGCCTCTCCTTCTCGTCCTCTGTGGTTACGGTCTCCTCCTGGCGGGGATAAGGGGGTGGTGGAGTCTCCTTACTGCTCCGCTGCTCTTTGATGAGATCAGGCTCCTCGAGGGTCGCTTCGATCGCCATCCCCTCCGCACTGGGAGTCATCAAGGCTGTGGGACTGCTCCGGGCCTCCGGCCACACCAGCGCTCGCTGTCGGACGGGGTCCGCGCTCGGCTGCTCCTCCTTGATGCCGCTGGGGTGGTTCGCCGGCAGGCGCATCACCACCGATGGGACACCAACCTCTTCTTCAGATGGAATTATGATCGGCTCCTCCGCTCGGGAATCACCGGAATCTTCGGCGATACAGCCAGTGGGTATAAGTACGAAGCTGGCGGGCTCCGGTACCTCCACTGCGGTCGCGCTCTTCTCCTTGGACAATTCTTTTGGCTCGACAGCCGGTTGGGCCTGGGTTCGTCCCGCTCGTTTGTAACGGGGAACCAGGGCCGTTCTCTCGCTGCTCTCCGCCACCTCCGATATCGTTCCCGGAGAGGCACCCCGAGGGGTCTCGGTCATCGGTTCCGGCTCCGTAGGCCAGAAGTAGTAGGTACCACACAAGGAGCATCAGGCCTTGGTGCTGGGTACCTCGCCGGGCACTCCGCAATGAGCGCACAGGCACCGCAGGTACTCCTGATCAGCTATCTGGACTAACAGCAGGCCGCCTGGTACTTGGACCACGGTAGTGTTCATCTCTGACATAGTTCTCGTAGGATTGAAACAGTTCAATAGCTCACCTCCGCTCTCTGTGACTGTCAGAAAGAAATGAAGCTCCTCGCTCTCACTTCCTGTCCCTCCCTTTGCTGGGGAGGACTCTCCTGATTGGCTCTCCTGGGGCCTCCTCCCTCTGGTGGAATCCAGAGGCGGGGCTTTCTCTCCTTCAAAGTGACGTGGACTGGCCTTCTGACAATCACAGCACAGGTGGGTGGACTCTTGGCTTTCGCGCCGCTCCTCTCCTCTTGCAAGGAATCTGGGTTTGGCACCAGACTCTTGCACATTTCCCGCCACAACTGTCTCACAGTCCTTTTGTAATTCTCAAGTGCTTGCTCCAGGCTTGCCGGGAACCACTATTTTAGCTCGCCTCTATTGCTCCGCGGAGCACATGTAGGGATGGCCGCCATCTTGGATACTCCCTCCAAATGTGCCTGTGCCCTACTCTCCATGT